>NC_056733.1:848612167-848619667 GCF_019279795.1 Protopterus annectens | reverse complement strand
GTTGCTAATTGGTCTGATGCTTATCTCTAAACATTATATGTTTACCAGTAATATTAAAAGAAACAACCATTGATATCTTTGGCACTGACGTGGCAGGCATTAAAGAAAGCCATTTCCCGCTTCCTGTTCTTCTTCTCCTTTGGGCTTTTCCCATTAGGGATCACTACAGTGGAACAACGGTCTACAGAATGACTGGCAGTGGAGTTTTACGGTATTGAGTTGCCAATCCGGCACCCAACCTTCCACAGCACACTGAGTTTGTAGTACACTTAAAATGTATAATTACATTTATTGTGTAATGGTAGACACTACTGTAAACATACAGCCTCCATTATTAAAATAATATTGTGAATTTGTCCTTGTATTTTGTTTTTAGCCTGTAAAATATTGTAGCAGAGAGAACTATCACACTCAAGACAAGGCAAAATTATTCATCAATTCTAAAAATCAGGCCATATCACTGGCTAAATAGTCTTTTAATAGATGTTAAACAACAATTAGTATTGTAAAAAAAAAATCTATTAAAATACATCCAGGATGGAAATGTGGTGGTGGGGGGGGGGGCAGGGGGGTAGTCAGCAAAGAAATGTGAGAGGGTTGAGTATTAAAAGAGGAAGCTGGACAAGAGGTGGAGGAGACTCATGATTATCATGAACTCCCTTCCTTGTTCCCATTTTTACATGGGGATGGGGTATCACATCAACACTAGTCAATGTGACCAGATCAGTAGAGCCAAGGTTTACACCACCAGGTTGCTAGCCCTAACATCTTGTAATTTAGCATAGAAACACTGAAGGATATAGTAGATGTAATACATGAATAACAAAAATATGCTAACATATTGTGGGATGATTCTGTACATGATGTTTGGGGTGACAAATACTGAATGTACAATACAATGTGAATGAGTGTAAGTGGGATACTTACAGGCAGAATCTAGGTTTGTTGATGTGTGTGATTTTTCAGTAAAAACAATATAAAGAAAAATAATCTATTTAGAAGAGATCAAAATTAGAAGTGAATTTGTTAACATGACAGGCCAAGTGACAAGTATTCAAAAATAGGTTTTAATAGTATTTATATTGTTGAGCTTGCAAATAGTCACACCTAAAAGTATTTTATTTTATTCTGGATCTTGAAAAAGAAGGACCAATTTAGGGAGAACTGGTATATAACACCTTGGATCTAGATGATTGTCACTGCTGAAGAGACACTCCAACTTCATGTGTAAAAATGGGAGAAGGGGTTAAGGATGGATGGATGTATAGAACACAACTTTAGTGACAGACTATCAATGGGAAAAAACTTCAGGGGTGTAGTGAATACACATAACATATATTTGAAAATGCACACAAGAATTTCATATCAGCAAGTCATCCCAATGAATCCTTCCTGCACAACAGGATGTCAGTAAGATGTGCTTTTATACAACAACTTTACTTTATAAAGGTAAGAAATGTATTTCAAGTGAGTCTGGTGTATAACAGAGTATACAGAGTATAACAGAATAACATCATTATATAGGCCCCTTGGGTGTGTGGGTTTACCCACTTCTACTGCAATTTACCCAATCAAGCCTTACCCTCACAAATAAACTGTACTGGTCATCGGAAAATATCTTAAGTTATATGCCTGATCGTGACTGTCACTATAGTAAATGTCATATTCAATAATGGAAAATGTACAAGTAATTGATAATATTTTCAGAAGGCTATTTCAAGTCAGCAAAGGTTTCTGTAAAAAAAAAAGTTGCAAGGAACACCTTGTAGTGGCAGATAATCACAAAGGCATATCTGGAAGTGAAGTGATAATTTATGTTAAATGTTGCCAAGGCTATACTTTTAATTCCATACTTTAGAGAAAGTTTAGTTAAAAGTTTTAAATGTAAATTTATTCAAACACACTAGGGTAGGGAGAGACATCACATGGTATTGATTGCACTAATACAAAAACATTTGGAGGCACAAGAATATTATCACTATTGTAGGCATTTGTTGCTTCATTTGAATTCTTTAAGCATTCACTGGCTTTTTTTATTGGGTTTCTTCCTGTTATGATATGTTAGCTGACATTTCTTTTAATTCTCTTTCCGTAGCTTTTTCTGTGAACTTATTCACTTCTATGTGGGTCTGATAACTGACCCTAAAATATAAAACTATTTTGTAGCTACTATGTTTTAATATGAATGGATTATCAAATTCCAGCACTGGGCTGCATTATTGAACAACTTAGTTGCTGGGGTCTGTACCTTTGCCCTTTGGGAAGACAGACAACTATACAAGATTTTTAAAATTCGATGCTCTGATTACATATAACTGAATGTACATCAGTCTGTACCAAATATTAGGTGTGCCGTATTCATGTGGTTTGACGTACTATGCTTAGTAAGGTAAGGAACTAAACACTTACGCTTGATCCAGATTAACCCCTGTCTTCAGAGTGTTTTATGCTCCTTGGTCTAAGAATGTTTACATTTTTATTTTCACACACATGCACATGCACCCCCCCCCCACCAATACACATACCTTTTGAAGGAAAATAAAATATTTTGACTGCAGGATTTGTAGGTCACCCACTTTTACAAAATGTGTTAGTATCATCATGTACTGTCCAGAAGATGCTAAATCATCTGTAATTGTTATTACTAGTAAGTTAAACAGGAAGTTCTAATCAACTCAGGTAAAGAAAAAAGGCATATTGGGACCATCTGCTGGTGTTGAAATGACAGACTCACAACACAGATATTGTCTGTCAGCTGGGGCAGGCACTCTGCCAAGTGTCAACTCTGATACTGCAGAGCCAAGCTCAACAGGTACATTAAGTATTTTCCGAATAAACACAATTCTGCTGTGCAATGGCCGCTCTCTTCTGATATAGAATATGTACTATTATACCATGACCCCTCATTAATATTCTAAAACATGCACGCTGATTGGCCAGCGTGCACGTTGTAAATCGACTTATACTAATGGAAAAAGGTCCAGTCGCCCGGACTTTTTCCATTAGTATAAGTCTTTTTTAAAACACTGTCTTGCTATGTTAAAGGAGTTTAACATAGTGACACAGGTTTATAAAAAGTAACGGAGATCTCCGTTGCTTTTTTTAAAGCTGTCTCACTATGTTAAACTCATTTAACATAGCGACACAGTGTGTAAAAAGCAACAGAGATCTTGCTTTCTCCGTTGCTTTTTTTTTAAACCTGTCTCGCTATGTTAAATGGGTTTAACATAGCGAGACAGCTTTAAAATAAGCAACGGAGATCTCTGTTGCTTATTTTAAAGCTGTCTCGCTATGTTAAACCCATTTAACATAGCAAAACAGTTTGTAAAAAGCAACAGAGATCTTGCTTTCTCCGTTGCTTTTGCCCACAGCTCTGATGTACTGCGTAGGCATACGCATGCGCAGTGCATCAGAACTCCCGCGGAATACCAGACAGCTGCGGAAGGGCAGCAAGGAGGCATTATACAATGCCATTATTTAAGAAAAGTAATTATTTTTTTTCTTAAATAATGTCATTGTATAATAGCAATAACCCACTTCTGGGTGTGGGTAATGCTGGATTTACCCACGGTTGTCTTTGTTTGGTCCCTCGGGCTTCGCCCTCAGAACCAAACCATGCCAACCGTGGGTAAATCCAGCATTACCCACACCCAGGCGTGGGTTATTGCTATATTATACCCATACATCAATTTCAACAATTGGCTTAAGTACTGTTGTCATTCAAAGGGGATCCAATGCCTGTCAGCTTGGGATGATATGCTCAACAAGCCATGATGCTTCGCTAGGGACGGCTTGCACCTGTCACCCCTGGGCTTTCGGATATTGGCAAAGGCTCTTGCTACCCCCATAGTGCCTTTTTTAGGCAAGGCTCAAAAGACAAACCCACCTCCATAGGTATCACAAGGGATAAGAAACTAAGAGTAATGCTACTCAACGCCAGAAGTCTAAACCTCAAGATGCCTTTTCGAAACTCTCCTTAGCATGGAGAACATCGATATCTGTGCAGTAACAGAAACCTGGTTCAGGGCTCCCGAGAGCACCCCAGCACTACCAGGTTATACCTCATACCATGCTTTTCGGCCCCAAAACTTGGACCGAACCACAAAAGGAGGGGGAGTATCGATATTCATCAAAGATACCCACACCTCCAGGTTGGTGGCAAAGCACGAAGCATCAGAGACTATCCATGTGCAACTAACAGTGGGTAAAACTGCCTTCCAGTTTATAGCCTGCTACAGACCACCCTCCCAAACCCAGGAACCCCACTCGGCCTTCCTGAGAACACTGGAAAATATGAAGGTCTCTCCAAACACCATTATATTGGGCGACTTCAACTACCCAAACATAGACTGGGAGCATTACTCTAGCTCCAACACCCTAGCCCAAAGGTTCCTAGAATTTATAAACTCAAATGCTATGGAACAACTTGTTACCACTCCCACAAGAGGGGAAAACATACTGGACCTGATCATCACCAACATGGGGACTCTATGCTCCAGACCAGAAGTGTATCCCTCACTGGTAAGATCAGACCATCAACTAATCTCACTGGATATTCACATCCCGACCCCACCCCTGCCCAGAAAACCACAGTGAAAAACTTCTCTAAAGCAAGTTTTACACTCCTCAAAACTGAGGTGGAAGCCTTGAAAGCCCCGGCCTGTGGAAAATACAGCCCAGACCGCAGAATCCTTTATAAACGCATTCTATGAACACCTTCAGGAATGCATGGATCATGCGATCCCAAATAAAACCAAGACCCAATCTTCCAAAGGCAGACGCCCTGTCTGGTGGACCCCAGCCATAAACAAACTATACAATAGAAGGAGGAAGCTACTAAATGATAAAGCAAAATCCCAAAAGGGAAGGCATCACTGATCAGTATTAGCAAAAACTACGGGCACACATAAAATTGTCTAAGGCCAGCTTCGAGAGAAAAATTGCACAGGACACTAAGGATAATCACAAGGCTTTCTTTAGTTATGTTAGGAGCCTGGGTGGTAATTCCCAGATATGCTCAGAATTAGTCCAAAATGACAAAAATACACCAAACCCACAGACATTGCCAACATCCTAGCTGACAGGTTCAGTGCAAACTTCTCCCCTCCCCACCAAAAGGGCAAATATCTATCCCAGCAGAGTGCTGCCCCTGACATCTCAGATGCTCAGGTAAGAGCCGCCTCTCCAAAGCAAAAACACAGCATCAATGGGACCAGATGGTGTCCCGGCTGCGTCCTACATGAACTCAAAGAAGAGCTAAACCCAAACATAAAACTACTGTTCAATCTCAGCCTTACTACAGGATATGTGCCCAAAGAGTGGCGACAGCAACAGTGGTCCCTCTCCATAAAGGTGGTGCCTCAACGGATCCTGGAAACTATCACCCCATAAGCCTGACTAGCTTGGTCTGCAAAGCTATGGAAAGGATCATCATGGACCTTATAAATAAAGATATTGGGGACCTACAAACACTGGATCCTACCCAGTTCGGCTTTGTTAAGGGCAGATCCTGCCTCTTAAACCTGGTTGATTTCTTTGAAACAGTCACCAAGGCCATTGACGAGGGAAGGTGGTCCACACAGCCTACCTGGACCTCGTAAAAGCCTTCAATACAATACCCCTCTCGGGCATTATAGATAAGCTCACCAGCTTAAATATAAACCCCTATGTCACTAGATGGATTGCAAACTGGCTCAAGGACAGAACCCACATGGTTAGAATTGCTGGAGCCATGTCAGACTCCAAACCAGTTACAAGTGGTGTCCCACAAGGCTCAGTCCTGGGACCTCTCTTGTTCGGTATATATTTCTCGGAGGTACAGGCCAACACGGAAGGACTGTGGCTGACCAAGTTCGCAGATGACTGCAAACTGGGTGCCATAATCGACTCTCCAGCCAACACAAGCATCCTTCAAAAGGGCCTCATAGAAACAGACAACTGGTGCCAGTGCCATGGCCTCAAGCTAAATGCCAAAAAGTGTATAGTCATCCCCTTGGCAAAACAAAGTGCCCACAAATTACCACATAGGTGGAAATCCATTAAGTACAGAAGAAGTAATTAGGGACCTGGGGACCCAAGTTGATAGCAATCTCTCATTTGACAACCACATGGCCAAAGTGGTTAGAAAAACATTTTATATAGCCCATCTAATCATGAAGGGATTCACATCTAGATCAGGGGAGGTCATCGTGCCTCTTTACTCATCCCTCATCAGGCCCATAATTGAGTACAATGCCCCTTTTGGGATGTACCTTACCAGACACCTGCAGCAACTGGAAAGACCCCAAAAGTACCTCACCAAGAGGATCAAAGGGCTCAAACAGATGCCATATGCTGCCCGGTTAAAGAAACTCCAGCTCTACTCAGTGGCGTATGCCTGTTCAGAGGCGATCTGTGCCTGACGTATAAAGCCATGTCCAACCCGGAATTAATGGACATGCTGCACCTCAGAAAATCCAAATCCCATCGTGCCACGCCGAGAGACTTGAACCTCAGCACTGAAATAAATAGGACATGCTGGAGGGACAGATTCATAACCCAGAGGCTCCCTTCACTCTGGAATAAAATCCCAGTCCAGGTTAGGCAGAGTCCCTCATTGACTCTCTTCAAAAGGAATCTTGATGAGTGGATGGGAGATCGTAGGTTTACCCCGGGTATCACTTCTGTGTCACTGTTAGATAGAGGCACAGTATACTAACCTCGAAAAAGGGCATAGCAAAATAAATTTAAAATGGGTGGCGAAAGCCAAACACATTCTGGCTAGGCTTATAAATGCCCTAGGGCAGATAGCCTAGTATGAACCTATGAACCTATGAACCTATGAAGATTCATGCTATAAATGGATGAAAAATAGAAGGAAAACACTTAGGTAACATAAGAGGAAAGGATCAGTTATGCTTATATAGAGGTGGGACTCCTTTGCTGACTCTAGTTCCAAAAATCGGCAATCACTCTTGTGAGTCTGCTCATAACAATTAATCCAGGAGAGGATGCTACTTAGTTGCTACGGGTTTCTGAGATACAGAACATCAAGAAAGGAAAAAAAAGTAAAACATTTCCTGCTTTCACAAGCTTCAAGCACACACATCTTGAATACATACATGCCAAAACATAGCATTTCAACTTATGTCCTCCATACTCCATTAGAAAGTGAGGTACAGTGGGATGAAAGCTGTTCATATAAGATCCAAGTCATCTTATTGGGTAAATGTATGACTTCCTGATGAATTTCTGTGATTATATAGGAAGCAGAACACTGCAACATATAACATGCTTACGGGATAAATGTTTTATAAGCGTGCTCCTTCCGCACTGCATGCATAACTGTTCTGCATATTTGTTGAGATAACCACAACTACTCCTTTAGGAAATAGGCTACAGCAATGACCAATATCTTTGCCAACTCTCTGCAGGCAGATATTGTACCTTCTAAATTACTGTATTACTGAGTGTACACATGTGGCCATGTCATGTCAGATACACGTGTTTAACAGTTAGTTG
>NC_056733.1:848592167-848607167 GCF_019279795.1 Protopterus annectens | reverse complement strand
TAATTTGCTCAACTGGTGCTAAAACAAAAAGTACAGTGAAACTAGACTGCTGGTATTTAAACTGCATCACAGTATCAGCCAAAATCCTAAACTGCTTTCAACTAAAACAAGAGAAACACATTATGGCTAACACACCAAGTCTGCCTTCAAATACATTTAACAGTCTACCCCCCCCCCACGTCCTTACCAATGTCTTTATTATTTCTCAACCTGTCCCATGCCCTCTTGAATGTTTTTGTAGCTTTTCTCTCAACTTCCATTCCCAGTAGTCCATTTGATGGGCCCACAGTACTCTCTGTGAAGAAATAATTTCAGGAAACCAGGGAATAATTAGTCTGTCTGTATCACCTCCTTTCTCATCTGCATTGCCTGTTTAAGATGACTGTTCCCATCTCCATGACACGATCTTGTGCATCAAAATCATGCCTCCCATCTCTTCTAGTGTCAAGCAAGAGCTGTAGCTCTTCCAGTGACTGCTCTCGCTTCCCCTCTGCTATGTAATGCTTTCTGGTGGCTATCCACTGGATTCCTTCTAGAAGCTTGTTATCACTTTCCTTGTATGGCTTCCAGAACTGCAAGCAGTACTTGAGGTGTGATCTGACCAGGGACCTCCGGAATAGAAAGGGTACCTTTTCACTCTTTGAGTCTAAACCCCTGAGGGTATACCCCAGCATTTTGTTTGCTTCTGCCATTGCCCTCTCAGTCTACTCCTGGCATCCTAATCCCAGTGTAACTGACACCCCCAGCTTCCTTTCCTGTTCTACTGCCATCTACTCCCATCTCGCCAGGTGATATGTCACCCTAGCATTGTTGAGGCTTAGGTCTAGCACTTGCTATTTGTTGGCACAGAACCTCAACTACCACCTTTCTGGCTGCATATTGATTCTTTTTAAACCCTCCCTGGTCACCAGCCACCATCCTTCTCTGGCGCACTTATGTTTCTTGTCTCATTAAAGAGGTTAGTTCTGTTCACATTTTCTTCAGCTCTGCCTAAAGCAAACACATTAAAGTGTACTGGATTCAGAACAGAGCTGTACTGTACTCCGGTAGTCATGTACCTAACTTGCCATCATCCCCTCTCACCACTACTCTCTATATCCTATTCTTCAGCCATGCAGCATTTCACTTCCTTAGTCTTGGTCCTAACCCCTGTCTCTCACATTTTCCTGTCAACCTCCTGTGTGATACCAATCAAAGGCCTTGCTGAAATTTAGGTAGACCATGTCTGCTGGTGCTCCCTGTCAACTTTATCTGTAACCCAGTCATAAAACTGGATCAGATTTGGCTGCCTGTTTCTTCTGGCCACAAAACCATCCTGGTTGCCATCAGGGAGATTATTTTTCTCCAGAAATGTTTCCATTTTCTCCTTAGGATTTTTTAATGATATCTACTAGTCATTTTAATCTGCAATACTTATCATATACTTCCTTTTACATGGTTCCTTTCAAATCGTATAGTTCCTGTAACCAAATCTGTGTCTTCCACCATCATCAATACACTTTTGTGAAAAGCAAGTATGTTTTGTAATACTTATCTGAGATCCTTCTGCATGGTGGAAGCTAAACACTTGCAACTGTATCTTTCATACTAAACCAAAGCCCCCTAACAGTGGGTTCCTATTACATTATTGAAGTTCTGAAACTTTGAACACCATAAGGTCTAACCCTTATGTTCGAAATTTCAGAAGTTCGATAACGTTAAAAAAAACAAAAAAAAAAACAAAGTATTGCAAGCCCCCCTGCACCCCCCGCTCTTTAAATATACCAACTCAGAGATCGAACTACAGTATAGGGCTTGACCCCTGCTTGCAACAATTAGATAGGTTTTAGGGTTTGCATTTTTTATTTTTTTACATTTTAATTCCTGAAACTTTGAACATCTGAGTTTGATGTTCTCAGGTTCGAAGTTTCAGGGATTCGACAATGTAATAGGAACCCCCTAACAGCCACATGTTCTCGAGACCTATAGGATCATAGTATCATAGGATGTTACGAGGCTAATGACCCTAGAGCCCTTACAAGCCTAGACAAGTTCTACCTTTATTTCCACAATCAGCACCTATTGCCCCTGTCCATGAGGGATACAGGTGAAACCCTCGGGATGAATTTATGGTTACCCATCCAATCGTTCAGTTTGCGATTGAAGACAGCTAATGAGGTGCTCTGTTTGACATGAAGTGGGAGTCTGTTCCAAAGGTGTGGTAACCTCTGGGAGACACATCTGTCCCTCCAGTAGGTTCTATTATTGTCACATACCAGGTTAAGGTTTTTAGAGCGAATAACCCATGTACTATTTGACTTGCTGATGTATAGAATTTCCAATAAAGCAGGGTCAGAGATTCCTTTGCATGCAAGGCAGAGATCACCTCTGAGTAGTCTGTATGAAACAGAATAAAGTGACAGTGATTTCAGATGATCCACATAGGACAGATGCTGAAGACCTTGTATTTTCCTTGTGAAGAACCTTTGTGGTCTCTCCAGTTGCTGCAGGTGCTTGGAAAGGTACATACCAGAAGGGGCACTGTACTCAATTATTGGCCTGATGAGGGAAGAGTAAAGGGAGGTTATAACTTCTTTTTTTCTGGAGGCAATGTCCTTACTTATGAGATGAGCAATATAGAATTGTCTTCTTACCACTGTGGAGACGTGATCAAAGGTAAGGTTGCTGTCAACCTGTGTGCCCAGGTCTCTCACTACTGAGTGCGTACTTAGGGTGTTGCTACTGCTGTAGTAGTTAGCAGGAACATCACTCTGACTGAAAGGGATCATAATACATTTTTTAGCATTGAGTTTAAGGCCATGACTTTGGCACCAGTCATTTGTTTGTGTAAGACCCTCTTGTAGGATGTTCACATCATTTGGTGATTCTATGACTGCTCACAGTTTGCAGTCATTAGAAAACTTTGTAAGCCACAGACCTTTAGTTTTTGCTTGTACTTCACAGAAATAGATTCCAAACAATAGAGGCCCCAGGACTGATCCCTGTGGAACACCACTGATTACAGGTCTGTTGTTGGAGGTGGATTCCTGTATTTTGATGGGTTCTATCAGTGAGCCAGTTAGCGACCTGTCTAATGATAAAATGGTTGATACCTAGCTGGATGAGTTTGTCAATGATACCTGAGTGAGGAATAGTGTCAAAAGCCTTGGCTAAGTTTAGGTAGGCTGCATGCACAGATTTCCCTCATCCAGGGCCTTGGTGACTGTCTCGAAGAAGTCCACCAGGTTTAACAGGCCATGATCTCCCTTTGACAAATCCAAACTGAGTAAGGTCAAGTGTTTGGAGATTACCTATAACTTTTTTGATAAGGTCCATGATGATTTGCTCCATGGCCTTGCAGATAAGGCTAGTCAGGCTAATAGATCTATAATTCCCAGGGTCAGTGGAAGCACCACCTTTATGTGAGGGAATAATGGTGCCCATTTTCCATTCACCTGGGACAATGCTGGTGCTTAGACAATGGTTGAAAAGAGTACCTGATGGTGTTGCTAATTCTTGTTGGAGTCCATATAGGAAGCAGCCTGGGATGTTGTCAGGTCCCAAAGATGCTGTGTTTAGCTATCAGATAGCTTAATCTGTACACTGAGCTATAACCTATGTAAATCACCAAGGTAATCTCCTGTGTATTCTGCCTTCATAGGAGAAAAGTAAATATCCCTCTATCCATATCTAATAAGTTTTGAAGTGTTCAGTGTCCTCCAACTGTAACTCATAAAGGCATAAAATACAGAGAGTATAATGTCTGATACAAGTAAATGCTATATCTTTTAATGGAAAAAAGTCAAACTCCTCAAATTTTGAAACTGATAGATTTAAGATTAGGAAGCAAATACTGTCTAACCAATATATGTGCTAGCAATAATTTTCATGTTGAAAGCCCAATAAGGGAGCTGCAGTTAACCTCCCTACATGGTCTACCTACGACAGTACCACAAAATCCTCATAGACCCTCCGTTATAGTTACATGGGTCAATAATTATTTCAAACAGTGAAAACATTTCACTGACATGAAGAAATACAACTAACGTGAGTAGCTTGATGGGGAGATAATCTTACATTATTACAGACTGAGATACAGCAAAGCTGCTCCTTCCCAGTTTTAACAAAGTAATGGAACCTCTTTATGAAGCACCAGACAATATAAAAGCATAATTGCAAAAATCTTACTGTTCTCAATGTATATAGCTAACAATGCCGCCTTTCATCATGCACAGTCTCATAAAATAATTACAAAGCTATACTTAAGATGGCAGTGCCTGCTGTTTGTCAGTCAAGGGTAAGAAAAAACACAAATTATCTATCTGTTTTCAGTATCTGCAGTATGTTGTCAAAAACTGCCAAATGAAGTTAATGTATAGTGTCTGAGTTAATATAGTTAGAAATGCCAATATGGAGCAAACACAGGGGTACGTTAGCTTAACAAAAACTCCAGAAACTCCTCTTCAAGCATCTACAGAATAAATAAACACATACATATACATATATAATTAACTAAATAAATAAATACATTAAAAACACCAAGGACCACTTGCAGGAATCTTAATTTATTTACAAAATTACTGCTTTGGACTTCTACAAAACTAATTTTAACCAGTTTCTGATGCACAAAACATATTAGTAAAGTAGTAAAATGGCAATCAGTCTAAATTATCAGTAATTAATAACTGAACATAACATAATCAAACAAATCCATGTTAATCAATATCTCTCATAGAACTTATGAACTTATTTTAAAAGACATACAAATAATCTGTGAAAATGTAACTTTGCAAAGTTTATATCTCTAATATATATATATATATATATATATATATATATATATATGTAGTGTGTGTGTGTGCATATATATATATATATATATATATATATATATATATATATATATATATATATATATATATATATATTAAAACTCAGACTTGTATATATATATATATATATATATATATATATATATATATAATTGTTAAAATAAATGAATAATAGCATCGCAGATTGGCTGTACATGGTTTTAAAATGTTTTTTTTACAGAAATAGAGTCATTGAAGCTGGATGGAGTGGCAGCATGTAGTGTACGCTGCCAACGCTATTGGCAGTGTTGTAGTGTTGATTGCATGACCCATGCCTATGGCTTTTTGGTGTAGTTTCCCAGTCCCTTCATAAGACTTTTTGTCTCATGGGATGATTGCTTTAGTAGTGAAGGCACACGTTAGATAATATGGGTTTTCTACGACAATTACAAGTAAATCTACCTTCAGTCTTGTCATTTGTTATAGCAGAATTTGAGTAGTTTATGTAACCTTTCGCTATTTTGGCACCCCAGTTCTGTCCGCCAATCTGGACTCCCCCTTCTTCAACTTTAAATTGAGGGAAAGAAAAGTTTGTCCCCCAGCCTAGCACTCCTAATTGGAGCAAACTAGTCTGGTGCACCATTCTGTAACATCTACACTCTTTTCCTTGAGGAGCAGAAAAAAAATTGTAACCTGATGTGGTGGTTGTAATGTCAGGAGAAAGCTAGGTCCACTCTTAAAAAAAAAAAAAAAACAGCTGCAGTTAAACTGTAGCAAATTGCATCTTACATTTGTAGTAAATAGTTTGCTGCAGGTTTATGCCACACATAGAGTGCTAAAGTGCTTCAGTTCAGACTGCAGATACAAAAAAGCTCTTCTTCAATTTTAAAGCCTAGCAGAATTAAAGAAGAGCTTTTTTATGTGTATGTGTGTAGCTCACACATGACAGAGTGCTATAGCACTGCTTCAGTTCAGATAATAAATGCAATAGCATCAGTAATGAATGCTGGGAATACACCAAAGATATGATCACACACCATAACACTTTCTGCCCAGGACAACTCCCTCCTTTTCCCCAACCTAGCTGCCTCTGGAATATAAATGGGATGTTATATTCATAACAAAAAAAAAAAAAAAAAAATAGACATTTATTGTATATACCTCAAAAATCCCATTAATCTGCTCTTACAATAGGAATATCATTCAGAAATCTGACATATAATTTCCAAGTTTTATCATCAGATTTGAAAACAAAATTCTGTTCCCATGCCCATATACCAGCATTAGCATGTATTGGAGTACAGACGGTTCCCATTGCTGCACCAATTTTCACTTAACAGAATTTAGCATCAAAAGATATAAAATTGTTGTAAAGAACTATTCCAGTCAGTTATATTACAATGTTAGCGTCCTTTTTTTGGAAAGAAAATTGCTCACCATTAAAGTTTCTTTAAAACTATGCAGCCTATCATTCATGACTACAGTGACCAAAATCAATTCATCAATGTAGGCATCATCATTATTTGAACTTCTCAGGAAATGCCATGAGTCTTTTAACATATAAGTATAGTAATCATAAACCTTTCTAACGTTTATGTTAATAAAAATGCTGATGAGTATGTTTTTGAGCCTTCCATGGGCACTATAGAGCGCAATAGTGTTTTTTGTCTACACTTATGAATTTTGGTTATGGAAAACATTGAGAGTATGGGCTGTGCGACTTTTAAAAGCTTACAATAGGTTGGTAAAGTAACTTGCTGTGTTAAAAGATCATACACAGCAAAAATAACATTTTTGTATGCTATATTAATTTAATTTCTAGAGACTAAGTACAAGTATCAGTATTGATCAAAATATTAAACACAATGCTAACATAATTAATACTGTCCATAATGACTAAGCCCCCACCTTTGTCAGGTTTCATACTATGTAGCAGGGCTAGCCACTTGGCTCAAGATGATTTTCACTGCTGAACTGACACCCAGTTCCCATGTGCAAAATGGGAAATGGGGTTGAGGATGGATCGATGGATATATGTATCATATTAGTTATATATAATTTGATTTATCCAATAAGGTCCACTGATCAACAGTGAAATTATAACAATAATAAATGCACTTACATGTTTAAACTCTACTGATGTCTCTAAAGATTCAGCAGAGTTGGGGTTGGAGCAGCCTTCCATACAGGGGATTCAGAAGGCTTGTTCCTGTATAAAAGTGCTATTTTTGTTAATGTAGTCAATGATGTGAACTGTTAGCTATATATTTTCATTACTTCTGACTTCAGTGGAAGTGGGTTTGCTGATTAGCCACATATACCTAAAATGGAATCTGTAAAAGAGGTCCATACTAAGTGTTTTGTTTGGTGAGGTAAAACTTCTGTAGTGAAATGGCTTTCAAGTTTTACCCATAATATGCATGACAGTACTGATAGCTGTTCCAAGCAAATTTCAAAGTTATCATTACTTTTCCTAAAACACATTTTGACAGGTACAGTATCTAATCCCAATGTTTAAGTTAAAAGAACTAGTGTACCTTCATATCAGCTGGATAATGTTCCATAAAATATACAACCCAGAGTATTTTAAGCAGGTATCTAATCATAGACCACCTACTAAACTAATCAAAACAGCTCAAACTGTATTTAACACTAGCTTGTGAGCGTAAACACAAATATTAGGGAGCAGTAATGAAAATTGAGTTCCACAAATATGTAAAATTGCAGTACAAACTTACAACAGCTTAAAAAGAGAACTACAGATAAAGAAGCACGTAGCCAAATCATCAAATAACTGAAACAGATGTGTTCAGTACTGGGAGCATTTATCCTCTTCCAAGGTCAGACTTTGCATATGATCTTTCATGCATGTCAAGAGGCTTATGATACAGAGCTATGGATATCAAGATACATTCTGCCAGGAAGAAATGTACACAGCTTTGATTTTTTGTGCTCATCTGCAAACATTTCACGATAAAGTGATATGCCTTGATAATATACAAACATAATCTAAAAAGACATGCTTTTTAAGTCCTATGAAAACTGGGCTAGAATAATGTTAAAAGGGGTAGGTGACACTTTGGAAGATGTTAAATAAGCTTGTCGTTGATATTTGGAGTGTAAGCTGTACATCTTAAGAGACATTCAATGTTATTTATATTGTTAATTGTACGCATAAGCATGAAGTGTCATATACCAGTAAATATCTCAAAAAGAGACTCACAGAAAAGGAATTCCTGCTGCCGCATGAAAGCTCAAGGCAGGATGAACAAACATAATCTCACATTACATGTCTAGGTTGTGCAGCATCTAAGATATGAACAGTTGTTTTAGAAAAGAATACCAACTGGTTTTGTGTACATTATAATATACTATGGTATTGACATCAGGAGTGTGAATGCATCAACTGTTGTCACTGTAAAGAAGACTTTTTTAAGTATCCCATTGCTGACTGTACCTTTTAATATAATTCACTGCTTACACAATATTTACAATTGATTGGCTTATTTTTATTTAACCTGACTTTCTGAAAATGCTTTGGAATCTATGGATTTTGTATAGGCTGCTACAACTGTGACATTCTTCGTCTTAGAAATATTATCCATGTTGTTCTGGTCATAATCAGTAGTGGCTGGTTACTTCAAACAAAGTGTGGGGGCTGCAAGAAGCAACTGGGTGGGGCTAATTGGAATGGAGTGAGGCACTATAATAACAGGTGAATAATTATTACCTGTGGTCAAACAACAGATGGATCAGTCACTTTCATTCAAAGATTGCCTCAGAACTCATTCATTATAGCAACTTTATGGTCTAAATACATCTCAGATATCTGACTGCAATCAGCAAGGCCAGCCTTAAGTAAAATGAAGCCCTAAACAGAGGACTCCATGGACCCCTATAGTACACTGATCTTCCCTACACCTCTTCATTGATCATATCCTGTCCCCCCATTCTGGCCCCATATCATCCATATTGATTACTTCTGCCTTGTTTTTTAATGGTTTTACCAGCTGGAGTAACTGTGCTAGCTGAAGTAGTACCTGCATTAAGCTAGGTGTCTGTGGGCCACTAGACCACAGAAGTGATAGGGTTCTAGATGCTCTGATGTGCATTTGAAGAGCTTTTTATAACCTTGTCATCCACTGATGGCCTGAATAAAAATCATAAGTAAGGAAAGGAATTCAGTCTGATATTTTTCTTCCAATGAAAAATAAGTTTCATCTAAAGCTTAATTTGCAAAGCTAAAAACACAGCAGTTGACAATAAAATGAGATTATACAGGATATATAATACTATCTGGGAATAGTGCCTGCCTCCCTACCTCTCTAAAAGAGATAATTATCTTCTATGATCCCCTCTGGTGTTAGATTGGGATGAAAATAAAATCACATACAACCACAGGCATACATTGTATGGGTCTATGTCAGATGACTGAGTTTTCAGAAAGTCAAAATTCATATGGTTGAGACCATATGATCGAGTATCCGATAACTGAAAAAAAAAATCACACAAATCTACCTTTTATACATTTTTGCAGGGGGCACACCCCTCTGCAGCCCCCACACCTCCTGCAAATTATATATACCAAGTCTGAGATCACACTACAGTGAGGAAAAGGGTACATTTCCCAAGCCTCTGTCTACCGTGCTTTCCATTCAAAAGCTTTGAGTCTTCAATGAATCTTGAGTTTCTGAAAACTTGATCAACTGATAGGGACCCATATTATCCACCTGAGGGTCTGGGGGGGGGGGGGAATCAGAGCACCTAGATAAAACCTACATACAGACAGTAAGCACATACAGACCCCATTCAGAAGGAATCACAAACACTCAGCTGGAGAACGAATTGCTGTTAGACAGCAATGTTACTCACTGCGCCACTGTGCCAATGATCAGCTGCTATAACACATATCCTGCACAGAATACACAGCCCAACCAACAGCCCTCATACCCTACTATTAAAGCCATATTTATTCATAGGTTCATAGGGTGTAACTAGCCTAATGACCACTAGGCCCCTTACAAGCCTTAACATGCACCCCAAACTATTTGGTTCGCAACAATTATCATATCTAGCTAAGGATTTGTAGGGGGGTGTTAGTTAGGATAATACTTTTCTTATTGATGGCCTCTGTCCAAAAGGGAGATGGGGGCTACACCAGTGGTAAATGTATAATTTCCCATCCAGTTGTCGAGGTTTCTTTGAATAGGGTCAGGGATGAACTCTGTTTTACATGGATGGAAAACCTATTCTATAGTGTGAGAATCCTTTGGGACACATATCTGTCTTTCCAGCACATTCTGTTTATGTCACAAATGAAATTCAGATCCCTGGGTCTAGTGTTTCTGGTGCTGTTTCTTTTGCACATGTGCAACAGATCCATCAGTGCTGGGTCAGAGGAAGTCCTGCAAGCCACAAAAAGATCCCCTCTCATCATCCTGTAGGAGACTGAATACAGAGACAGATCCTTTAGTCAATCACTGTAGGAAAGGGTATTTATGCCCTGATTTCTCCTGGTGAGAAACCTTTGTGGGCATTCCAATTATTGCAAGTATTTGGTTAGATGCATGCCAAAGGGGGCATTGTGTTCAATGATAGGCCTGATAAGGGGTGAGTAGACTAGCAGTTTAACTTCCTTAGACATGGATGCTATACCCTTACCTATAATTGGGGGAGATAGAATGATTTTCTTTTTATCTTAGCTACATGTTGGTCAAAGGCCAGATAGCTGCTTACATATGTTCTCAGATCCCTTACTAAGATGTCAACTCTTAGGGGCATTTTATCGATGGGGTAATTAACATGCATTGACAGTTTCCCAAAGGGCATTATAATGCATTTTTTGGCATTGAGTTTTAAGCCATGGCTTTGATACCAGTCATTTGTCTGTGTTAAACCCACTTGCAAGATGTTTGTGTCTTGGGGGAAATCTACAATAGCTCCCAATTTACAGTCATCTGTGAACTTGGTGAGTCAGAGGCTTTTAACATTAGCCATGACTTATAAGAAGTAGACGCCAAACAAGAACATGGGTACTCCACTGTTTACCAGTCTCTTGGTAGAGGTGGTCTCACCAATCTTGACTTCTTGAGTCCTGTCTTTGAGCCATCTGGTAATCTAACAAGTTCCGCAAAGGTTTATACCTAGCACACAAAGCTTGTGAACAATGCCTGAGTAGGGTATTGTATCAAATGCATTAGCCAAGTCAAGATATTCAGTACGTATTGTTTTAGCTTTGTCCATTGCCTTGTCGACTCTCTGAAAGAAGTCTACCAGGTTAAGTAGTCATGACCTTCCCTTAACAAGGCCAAATTGGGGTGGGTTCAGTATCTGTAGGGTGCCAATGTCCTTGTTTATCATTTCCATGATAATTCATTCCATGGCTTTGCATATTAGTCTTGTTAGACAGATGAGTGTGTAGTCCCCTGGGTGAGTTGATGGTCCGCCCTTGGGGAGGGGGATGAGTGTTGTAGACTTTTGTTCACTTGGAATGTAGCCTGTTTCAAGGCTGTAGCTGAAGAGTGCCTCAAGTGGTCCTGATAGGTCATGTTTTATAATGTTCAGGAAGCAACCAGGAGAGGTTGTCGGGACTCGTGGGGGTGGTGTTCCTGGCTTTAGTGAGTGCTGCCAGCACCTAGTGTCTGTTGATAGCTGGGGGAAGTATGTTGGAGGGGATTTCACCTGGTGGAGCTGGGGGGAAGGAGTGAGGGTTTGATGTATGAGCTGAACCTATCAGCCAGTAGATTTGCTATGTCATCCTGATCAGTGTAATTGGTACCATTCGTCAGCAGTTCAGCACACTGTTGTGTGACTTCTAAGGTTCTGGACTTTGCTGAAGAAGGACATCTGATTGTCCTTAGCCTGCAAGGCTATCCTGACCTCATATTTGGCCTTGCTGGACTTAATTATTGATTATGTACACCATAGACAACATACTGAAATACATGTAACAATCGCACACAATAAGTTAATACAAACACACACACACACACACACACACACACACAAACACACACAGATATGATCATCAATTACAGCCACTTGTATGACTGACTGTAAACCACTGAATGTTGATTGCAGTTAATTAAATTAATAAATGCATAAATAAAAGACACACAACAATGCATCTTCATGGTTAACTGATGTTAGAATATAACCAACTTCATTCCCCACCACACTTTTCAACCTCTTAGCAAATTAATTAGGGAGACAGCTAAAAAATAGGGGACAAAGGGATAAACTTGAGACAGATATTGTTCTTATACATTTAGACATTTGCTAGAATAATAAACTTTGCATTAGCATGCTTTTTCTGAAGGATATTAAGGCTGACACCCAAGGGTCTGTCATTATTTACTGGCTGCAGTACTTATCTATTTGCTAAAAAAAAAAAACACAAAACACAAAACATTGGGAACTCACCAAAATATGAGTCAAAATCAGAGACATTCTGAGAAAGTATCATTTTCACTGAAGTATATGCATTAATGAACGGTAGCTGCACACTGCATGCAAAGTCTTAACATCAGCAGTTTGCTTTGAGGCATCTCTTACTTTGGCAATCAGATCTAGAGGTGAGTTCACTTTCACTTAGCTACTAGTTTGCAAGGTAACACAAGGCAAGTGACTTGCACTCGCATCATATACAAGTAGAATTTTTTTTTTTTTCATTTTATTTATTTGTTCATAGGTTCATAGGTAGGTACATGGCTATCATCCCTAGGGCCTATACAAGCCTAGCCAAAAAGGTACCCTGGCTTTCACCACCCAACAAAATTATGTTCCTGTGCCCCTGTTAAGCAGAGCCACAGAGGTGATCCCCGGGGTGAATTTCCTATTTCCCATCCAATCATCAAGATTTTTCTTGAAGAGTGCTAATGAGGAGCTTTGTTTGATATAGATAGGTAGTTTGTTCCAGAGTATGGGAAGTCTCTGGGACAGGAATCAATCCCTCCAGCATGGTCTGTTTATTTTGGTAACAAGGTTTAGGTCCCTAGAGCGTGTAGCTCAGAGGGATTGGGATTTCTTTAAGTGGACCATGTCCAACAGCTCTGGGTTTGACATAGGTTTGTATGTTAGGCAGAGATGGCCTCTGAGTAGGTGATATGCGCTGGAGTAAATCTGGAGTTTTTTGAGACGGTCTGCGTAGGGCATCTGTGTGAGGCCGGTAATCCTCTTTGTGAGGTATTTCTGCAGCTTTTTCAGTTGCTGTAGATGTCTTGTGAGGTACATACCAAAAGGGGCGTTGTACTCTATAATGGGTCTAATGAGTGATGACTAGAGGGGAACAATGACCTATTTTTTTCTTGGATGAGAAACCTTTTGTGATGAGGTGTGCCACCTAGAAGGATTTCCCGACTACTGTGGCAATGTGATTATCAAAGGAGGGACTACTGTCCACCTGTGTCCCAAGGTCTCTTATCACACTTTCAGTGTTAAGTAGACTACCACCTATGTGGTAGCTCATGGGTACAGAGTTTTTACCAAAGGGGATGACAATGCACTTTTTGGCATTAGGCTTGAGGCCATGGCTTTGACACCAGGCATCTGTCTCAATGAGGCCCTTTTGTAGGATGTCCACATCGTTAGGAGTTTCGATTATGGCTCCTAGTTTGCAGTCATCTGCGAACTTTGGTAGCCAAAGACCTTCTTTGTTAGCCTGTACTTCAGAAAAGTAAATACCAAACAGGAGAGGACCCAGAACTGAACCCTGTGGTACTCCACTTGTCACTGGTCTGAAGTCAGATTTGGAGTCTGCTACTTTCACAGTGTGGGCTCTGTCAGTGAGCCAGTTGGCAACCCATCTTGTGACATAGGGATTTATACCTAGTTTAGTGAGTTTATCTATAATTCCAAAGTGGGGGATGGTGTCAAAAGCCTTGGCGAGATCTAGATAGGCTGTGTGAACCACGTTACCCTCATCTACGACTTTGGTGACTGCTTCAAAGAAGTCAATCAGGTTTAGGAGACATGATCTGTCTTTTATAAACCCGAACTGGGTGTGGTCCAAAATTTGGAGATTACCAATATCTTTGTTTATAAGTTCCATGATTTTATGTTCCATGGCCTTGCAGACCAGGCTCGTTAGGCTAATGGGACGGTAGTTCCTGGGGTCTGTGGTGGCTCACCCTTTGTGGAGTGGGATAACTGTCACTGTGCGCCATTCAGTGGGCACAAAGCCTGAGGTGAGGCTATGATTGAACAAGGGACTTAGGTGGGGTGCCAGTTCATTCTGTAGTTCATGTAGAACGCAGCCTGAGATGTTGTCAGGTCACATGGATGCTGTATTCTTGGCTTTGGAGGTGTTAATCAGATAAGCCCACTTGACACATTAGTCTCTTTTCAGGGGAAATTCAGGGCAATGTCTGGATAATTGACTTGCTCTAAATAACACAGCAGGTAAATGCAGGTAGGAGGAATCAAACGCTGTACCCCATAATATAGGAAGCAGATTGCTGAGTGCTTAAAACATTAATTCTCATGAAAACTGCAATAGTGAAATATATTTAATCCAGTGCTACAGGGTCAGCAGCTTAGCCTGAATCCTGTGTGATACAATAAATTAAATAGCATTAGTAACAGAACATATTATTTTTGTATGTTTAAAAAGAAATAATTTCCACTGAAACTATTTAAGTACATTATGATAAAATAAGATCTCAAACTAGGATTGTTTTGCAGACACATTGAAGATACAGCTTAGTAAAACAAAATCCATGTGCCTTAGAAAACACATTTTCCATTAAGATTTCTGTAACACTTTAACAGTAAGTATAACTTCATCTGTTGATTAATAAAATGACTCCTTGACCCCATGAACAATTGGGAAAAAGGGGTTTATGCCAATGCCAGTTTCTATGAAATGCTACACCTTTGTTGAAGCATAAAAAGTTTGATTTCTTTCACAACTATTCTGGCTGACTTCTATATGACTGCAATGAGATAAGCCACTTCACAGAATCCAGTAAGGAAAAAGATGGACCCTCAGACATGTGAACTACACAGATTTTACCACACAGACAGGAATATCATTATAAACAAGTTTATACAGCAGTAAGCAAGAACATCTGCACAAAGTACACTTAGAATATTTACTGTGTTTGCACAATTGAGTATTTCATTTTCACACATCTTGTAGTAATCATTGTTTCCATAATCAAATACACGTCTTTGGGAAAATTTTTCATTAAACAATTCACCTGTTGAATGT
>NC_056733.1:848582167-848587167 GCF_019279795.1 Protopterus annectens | reverse complement strand
GATATTTATACAACATACTAGGTACTTTTGCAGACAATCATAAACTCATTGTATATTGACACACATGACAAAATACACAACATGGCATCTTTTACTACAGTGAGCATTATGAAACTGCAGTGATAATGATACAGGCAGGTAGCCCAGCATTCTGTGATCCCTGCCAGGGCAGTGTAGTGAGCACTATCAAACTACAATAACAAAGGCACAGGCAGTCAGCATGGCATTTTATACAGCTGCAGACGTACAATGCATTAAGAGATGGCAAACAGTAGTGACAGTGGTATAGGTACACAGCATGCTGTCCTGTACACTTTCCAGTACTAGTACACTGCAGTCAGCGCAAACAAACTGCAGTGATGGTGTCAAAGTTAGACATCATGTCATCCTGTGCACCTTCTAGTACTAATACATTGTTTTCAGCACAAAATAACTACAGTCATAGTGTCAAAGGTGCACAGCATGGGATCCTGTGCACGCTGTAGTACTAGTACACTGTAGTCAGCGCAAACAATTTGCAGTGATGGTGTTAAAGGCAGACAGCATGGCATCCTGTGCACTCTGCAGCAGTGTAGTGCAATGAATGTTGTCAAACTGTAGTGGTGGTATGCCATTCTGTGCATCCTGCAGAGTAGTGGGTGTTGTTAAATTGCAGGGACAATGGCATAGGCAAACAGAATGCCAACATATGTGCTCTTCACTAGTAAAATGCAGTGGATTTGATCATACACCTATACTGTAAAGGGTGATAGCCAGCAATGAAGGACATGTTCACATACAAATACATGCACAGCTTTGTGTGTGCATGTGTGTGTGTGTGTGTGTGTGTGTGTTTGTAATTGTGCAACCTCTGAATCAACAGCACCATGGATATTTTGGCTATAGCACCAAGTCCATACATGGAGCTGTGAGTGGAAGACATGACAAAGCACACACACACACACGCACACATGCATACACGCACACAAACACACACACACACACACACACACACACACACACACACACACACACACACACACACTCACACTATGGCTTACAGTCCATAGCACAGACCATCCAACTTTGTACAATATTTACTTGATCATACATCCTCAAGTCATGTGTTGCTCTTTTCACTGTAGTTTGACACGTGTCAGTAAGATGCAATGGTTTAATGTCTTCTCCAGTCTCATAGAATCCTAGAAGAAGGGTGAGGCAAGCTAAGCACTGTCTGCTATTGATTACTCTTTCTCCAAGATGGACTAACCTCACAGTGAGAATAATAAAGGGAGGGGATGTGGGAAAGGATTGCTCTCCTCATGGGGTACATAGGGAACCAAACCCAATTTTCAAAAAAGTTTTATTTGCTTGTAATTTTTCATGAGCTCAAGTAGCTGTGACCAGTTCTGGGTATTTTTAGCTGGTGAAATTGGAGTTATTTTCGCAGAGTTTTGGGGTATTGAGTTTAGGTGAGTTAGGGAGTCACAGCGAAACCCAAGCCTGCACTCTACTCTCCACACTGAACTTTGTGAGCGAGTACATATACGTTTCTCTTCTCCATGCTGTAGAGTAGGATCCAGTGGTGGCTGGTGACTTCAAATCAAAGAGGGGCTGCAGGAGACAGCTGAATGGGTGGGGGTCAATGTGAAGGGGTGTGGCCAACTAGAAAGGGGAGGGGCTATGCTCAAAACCACAAAAACTAACTAAATACACTGCCCTGGGTGCCAAACCATCATTATGAGAGTCCAATCAAGACAAAATGAAGTGTAGAAGAATAAAAATATTTCAATGCATTGGCTGCCTGACAGCTTACATAATATCTAGATGGAAACAAAAAGGTTGTGAGGCATGAAAAAATTAATTACTTTTTAAATACATTAATGGAATGCCAGTCAAAATCACGTATAAGAAAAACAAGCAGCACTCAACTCAAACCACTTCTTGCACTGCAGTTCTAATTATAATTTATATTCAGCTTTATTAAAGTACCAAGTAACATGCTAAAAGTAGAAATCTCTGATGCCCCCACTTGTAAAAATGTTTCTTATCCAAAAAAAGACTTGCTGCCTGACAACTATCTACTTGTTTCATGGGGAAAACATGATCAAAGTAAAAAATGAAAAGCAAACAAGAAATAAGCTCAAGATGCATTGCTTAAAAGGATTACTGTACAGGTTATGGACCACACGATTGGCATTCTGTTTAGTTTACGGGTAAAGCCTGCAGAGATGACTGGAAGTCTCCAAGTGTAATGAGCTTCTTAAAATAATGTAATCCTGTCCTTTATTACAAATACTGTCATATGCATTTCAATATCCAAGGCTTATACATTATCTAGTTAAGTATTCTCTACATGGCAACAACAGAAAGGCTTTCAATGTTGGCAATTCTTTAACAGTATGCTTATTAAAGCTTACTTGCATCTTACGATCTCAGCCAAGCTTACCTGATGGTCATTAAAGTATTGCTACTTAAACACAGAGCAACAGGCACTTTCGAGTAATAAGCATAAATCAACAGTACAAAAAATATGACAGAAACCAGACCATTCTGCAAAAATCAAGGACAGATGAAAAGCCACTCTAGTACTTGTGTCTACCTTGGATGGGGGGATACTCTGCACATTTATACTGCATAACTACTCATGGCCTTGCTTCGACACATCCAGAGTCACTACATGGGGGAGTGGGGTGCAACAAGTATGTCACAATTTGAAATGTCTCTGGCTGACTGTGATGGCCCTGACACATTTGTCATACCTCTCAACCTCAGAGCAAGAAATCTGGACAAATCCATACAAAGAAGTGGGAGAAAGGCCCAAAAATAAGGACAATTTTTAAATATTGCTCTTATAAACTTAGAAAGATAATGGAATAGGTCTTGCATTAGTATGAATTTTCTAAATGGTATGAAATCTGAAACTCAAATGTCTGTCATTATTTTCTAGCTTCAGTCTTTAATGATTTGTCACTAATTTGCCAAAAAAAAAAACCACACTATTTTATGAAAAATGGACCAAAAATGTGATGTAAAAATATAAAATAGCCACACAAAACAGCTGGGAACCTGTCAAAGAAGGGGCACTTTAATATTAATACTGCTAACTTGAGCAGCTGACAAAATAAAAGAATATACATGCATTTCTGAAATAAAAGTAATCTATAACTCTGATTATTACAGTTATTTCTTAATTGTAAACCCTCCATGTTTTCTTCCAAAATTGCTATTTTGCGGAGGGATTATTAGGGGGAAGAGCAACAATTTCTGCCAGAATCAGGGACAGTTGAGAGGTTTGGCTATGCCTAATTCTATAAAGCAATTTATTTGCATGTACCTCTCAACCTGTTAATGCAATAAATCTGGACAAGGCCAAATATATTGGGGGAACATATAAACAGTACTAAAAATTGCTCTTGTATAAACTGAGACAGTTGATAGAACAGGTCTTACTTTAGCATGCATTTTTCTGAAGGTTATGAAATCTGAAACTCAGTGTGTCATTATTTAGTGACTTAATTCCTAAATGATTTGCCAGAAAACCACAAATTTTATGAGGAACAAACCAAAAATAAGAAGCAAAAATCCATTCTTTGAAAATCTGGACAGTTGGGAGGTATAGTTCAGCTGGGGCTGTCTTTAAGTTTGTCGCCCTTCCCCCTCACAAAATCATGGTTGAATGGAGCCGCCCCCTGCAGCCATTTCAATGATCCATTACTTGGCTATTTCACTCCATTTACCATAAACACTAATGTGTATACTGATTTACTTCTATGATGATTTGGACTTCATTTGAAAGTTTTATTTTGCATTTTACAGCAAAAACACTAAGACATCTGCTAAACAAACTTAGCATTAAAACTTCTCAGCCATTGAAACTCACATTCATTGAAACAGCATTGAAACCCACATTCAAAGAAAATACATTTTGCCAGTGGCAGATAAAGATTAATTCTGGGCTGTTTTCAAATCATAGGCCCCTTGCATATGAAACATACATGTGCTCTTTGATACACCTTCCTATTGTTATGAACATTTTTCCAGTAAACTATGAAACAAAACGCATGCACCAGTAATGACAAAACTGCCCAATTCAGAACATCTTTCCAGTAAACAATGAAACAAAATGCATGCACCCATAATGACAAAACTGCCCAGTTCAGAACATTTCCATCATAAAAGTCTACTCAAACCTCTACAGTCCACCATTATCAGTAAATATGCACAATTCTACAGTCCACCATTATCAGTAAATATGCACAATTCTACAGTCCACCATTATCAGTAAATATGCACAATCTCTGAAGAAGTAAAAAAGTCATCTAAATAATTCCACATTAAATAAATCTGTAACTAATGAAGAGGTTGCTGCTAGCAAACACCTTTATATTTCATGGTTTCATTGAAAAATAAAGTGCCTGATGCCCCTGAGGAATAAATTGCCTATATTACATTAAAAATGATAAGCTAGTAATATTGCAACAGGAAATGGATGGCAAACTGATAACAGGCATATAGTTAGCATCTTAACTTTTTCAATACAGCAGCATTCACCCCTTGTGGGAGTAGAACCAACAATCTTCTGCATCAAAAGCAAGTACACAACCTGTTGTGCTATTAACAATGCAAGCTGACTTAGCATAAGCAGCACTAAACTTCTCTTCCCCTGCAGCTCTCAGCTCCTTGTAAAATCTATTCAATACTCAACTGCATCTCAACTTTGCAGCACAAGAAATCTGGAAAAAGCCAAATTTATTGGGAGGTGGGTCAAAAGCCCAAAAACCAGGGACACATTAAGCATTGCTTGTATAATCTTGTAAAGTTGCTAGAATAAAATGCTGTGTTACCACCATACATTTTACTGCCAAGGTCCTTGTGCAAAAGAGTCAGAGCAACATACCACTATGCCAAGTCAGCTGCTTTGTGAAAGAAAAATGCTGTGTTACCACCATACATTTTACTGCCAAGGTCCCTGTGCAAAACAGTCAGAGCAACATACCACTACGCCAAATCAGCTGCTT
>NC_056733.1:848494667-848572167 GCF_019279795.1 Protopterus annectens | reverse complement strand
CTCTTGAGAAGCAACATGGCTTGTCAAGCATGTCGTCCCAGGCTGAAGGACACTGGATCCCCTTTGAATGACACCAGAAGCTTAGCCAATTGTTTAAATTTATCATTTTTCCTTTATACTGAGGTATCATTCTTGGTGAGGGTAGGATCAGGGTCAGGGTCATACCAGCCTGGGCTACATGATCAGAGAGCTCTTCCATGTCTCTTTACATGTAGTCCAGGGAGGTACGTCTCAGGTCATTCACACCAACATGAACAATGACAGAGTCATATTTGTACTTGTTCTGGAGTGACCTGAGTGCTTGTGTTATGTGGTGGATTCTGGCTCCCGACAGACAGCTAACAGTAACCTTCTGCTTGTCCAGCCTAGTGAGTGGGACGTCAGTGTGCCTGACTATAGAGTCACCTATTACTAGTGTGTTAGTTATGTTATTTCGCCTTAAGGGCTGTGATTGTGCAGCACACTGATTGTGTGTTTTATGTGTTGTCTTGTTTGTAATGGGAAGTGCAGATTGTTTGGGTGAATGCTTTGTAGGTCTCTGATGCTTTTGCAGGTTTTTATTTAGAGCCTCTGAGTATGATTTTGTGTATTTATGTGTATTTTTTGCCAGTGCTGTTTTAGTAGGTCTGTGTGTGGCTGGAGGTGTGGTGCAAGTGTTAACCTTCTCCACTTGACTGTCTGTTCCAGTCTTGGGTGGAGACAGCTTAGCTTCCAGTTTGGCTGTATAATTGCATCTCTCGCATAGGTTAGTGTTTTGTGGTAGGAGGAGAGGGTTGTCTGTGTACATGAGGCAGTTGTAACATTGCCTCAGTATACCCAAATTCACAAGCTGGACTGGAGAGTGCACCTGAAGTTGCTCTTTGGTCATGCATGAATATTAGGGTGAGCTGCTTAGTTGGTGAGGGGTGAATAAAGAGCCTTGCCTTGCTGGGCAATCAGTGTCAGGGTATATTAGGGCTTGCTATTAGGTCTGAGCAAGTGCTGGGCTGTAAGATGCTTTCTGAGTGCTTAAGTTGAGAGTTAGATTAGTTTCAAGGGAAAAACTGAAGAGGAGACTTAGTGGAGCCAGGAATAATTTAACCGTAGCTAACCGGCACTGTCCGGTGCGCAAAACTGTGCAAACACGGTTTTTATAGTAGGGAAATGAAAGAGATAGAAATTGGCCAAAAATGGCCAATAAACTACTAATGTCTGGGCTGGAACCACTCCTTCAGGGACAGATAGGTTGCTCAAAGCTCCCCTCTCTCACAGGTGAACAGAGAAACCTCCTTCTATCCAAGTAAAGTATGGGCAACTCAGAAACTAGTATCACAGCCCTGAATTCAGCACTAGCCTGAAAACTGGACTATACTAGTTTAGAAAGGCAGGAAACAAGGAATTTTCTTTTTTTTTAAAAAGATAAGGCAAAAACAGTAAAAAATACACTTAAAACAGCTTTAAACGACTACAAACGATCAGAAAAGGCTATCGCACTTTAGTGTGTAGCCTACAACAGTTAAACAAATTATTTAAACAAAAAACTTTTTAAAAGTACAGGCAGTCAAATAAGTACAATATGTGAAAAAACAAGCTTTTAATCACAATAAACGCCTGAAATATGCGTTTAGGCAGAAAACAGTTAAGTACAGCAAGAAAGTACAGAAAACTGATACTTAATCACTCCAAAATCTCTCTTCTAACCTAGAAGGCTTGTATCATTTTAAGGCTTTCTAGTGCTACCCAGTAGGTTAGTTACAGGAAAGATGGGAATCAAGCGCAGATGTGGTCTTTTAAACCAGAAAATTGAAAGCGACAGACAACTGTCCAAATGGTCAATAAACTACAATTTCTGGGCCAAGAACCTCTCCTCTCATGGTAAACAGGATACTTAGTGCTTACCACTCCCACTGATAAAAAGGCTTCCCTCCAACACAGAAAGGCTTGGGGGGCTCAGAAGCTTACAAAGAGCCCTGGATATAGCAAATATGTATCTGGACTAGGCTAGTTACAGAAAAGGTGGGAAACAAGCGCAATTGTGGCTTTTAAACCGGAAAGTTGAAAGAGATGGAAAAAAACTGCCCAAACGGCCAGTAGCTACAATTTCTGGGCCAGGAACCACTCCTCTTGTGGTAGATAGGCTACCTAATGCTTACCACTCTACTGATAAGCTAGAAGGCTTCCCTGCAGCACAGAAAGGCTTGGAAGGCTCAGAAGCTTACAGTCCTGGATAAAGCAAATCTGTACCTGGACTAGACTAGTTACAGGAAAGGCGGGGAACAAGTACAAACTTAGGCTTTTAAGCCAGCAAGTTGAAAGAGATGGAAAACTGCCCAAACAGCCAAATAAACTACAATTATTGGGCCAAAACTCACTCTTCCCATGAAGGATAGGCTACCTAGTGCTTACTACTCCCACTGATAAACTAGAAGGCTTCCCTCCAACACAGAAAGGCTTGGGGGGCTCAGAAGCTTACTAACAATCCTGGCTACAGCAACTCTGTAACCGGACTAGGCTAGTTATAGGAAATGCAGGAAACAGGCACAAGTGCAGCTTTCAAACCAGAAAGTTGAAAGAGATGGAAAATAACTGCTCAAACAGCCAATAGCTACAATTTCTGGACCAGGGACCATTCCTCTTGTGGTAGATAGGCTACCTGATGCTTACCACTCCCACTGATAAGCTAGAAGGCACCCCCCACCCCTCCCGCTAAATATATATTCCAACTCCAAGATCAAACTACAGTGAGGAAAGGGCAAATATCCTACTCTTTACTGTACCGCGATCTCAGAAAAAGCACTTCGAGGTCTGGTACATTCGATAATATGAGCGTTCGCAATTTGTGCGATTCGCTCATATGCTATAGACCCATCAACAAGGTTGGCAGGAGAAACAACGGTGGTCCAACTATCCATAAAGCTATGTTGAAGACTGCTGTCACTAGGAAGCTTTTCAGGATCAGTCAAGTAGGAACTCAGTGGATGGACGGTTTCAGCTCACTAGCAGCATTTCTTTGATTGGGAAAGTACTAAGGATGAGGGCTACACTAATGTACTACAGCTGTAACTAAGGGGAAAACTATTGAATTAATCTGTCTGGCTATGGCTCACAATTGCGCAGAAGTGCGTGATGCTGCTTGGCTTGCAAACAAGCAGAAACCTGCTCAAATTGTGTCTTTCGGCTTTTCCCGGTTAGGGGTTGCCACAGCGGAACTCTGGTTCGCTAATGACTGGCAGTAGATTTTTTATGTGCTGGTTTGCCGGGCCTAACGCACAACCTTCAACGAAGGAACGCCCATTCACGCATGTCACTACACAGAAGACGCTCAAATTGAGAATCGAATGGGCAACGTCTAACTGTGAGGCGACAACACTACCGCAACACCACCACCGCAGTACAGAAACCTGCTCAAATGCTGGGCTTAAATACCAGAAGCTAAAAACGTTAAAACACTTTAAAAAGGTTCAAAAGGACCAGTGAGGATGCTAATTCCAAGCCCTAGAACAACTACCTAAACAACCCGAGCAACCACCTGAGGCCAGACAGGTTCCAATCAACACAATCCTCTAACTAGAGTGCAGAAAAGCCCTTCTAATTCAAGACGGCTGGAAACCATGCTCAGAAAAAACAGACACTACAACCATACCCAGATGCAGCAAACCTGTATCTGGACTATGCTACAGCTACTGTCTACCATAGTTTCAGAGGGAACCACTAGAAAATGTTTAACTCAGCAGAAGAATAGCAGTGAGATACTAAAAAACATTTTAAAACAGCAGAAAATCAGCAAGGAGACTCTAAAGAATGTTTTAAACAGCTAACAAATCAGTTATTATAACACTGCTTGATGGGAAAACCAGAACAAGCAGAACAGATTGCTTTGCAACAGTGAAAAACACCAGCAAATACTTAAACAGTGAAAATAGTAAAAAGTGCTTAGTAAACAGTGAAAACAGCAATAAAATGCAAGTTAACAGGCACAGTAAGGCATAGAATAGCAGTACAACAGTGTAGATTACTACATAGTATATAAATACAGTATCAAAGTAGGTGGCAGGCAATGAAAAAGTGTAGTAAATAGTATAAATAAGAAAACTGTCTGTGATTACCAGACGAGGACCTTGAAACCAAAGATGGTTGGGAGATTGACAGCATTTATTGGTGCCATAATTTCTTCATCATTTAAAGTTTCAATTTCTCCTGCTTGTTCCATAGACCCAGGTTTTTCATCACCACTCCCGTTGATACAGGTCCCTGAGTAAAGTCTGAGACATCTGTGGTTACAGACTGAGTAGGAAGTGCAAAGGAAAATGGGAGATCTGGACGGAGTGACAAAAGATGCATCCAGCAGAGTATCTTCCTTTATACAAACCCACCATTATCATAGAAAATACTAAGTTCTGTCCATCGTTGCTTATGCAGTTATGATATCTTTACTGATACTGCTGTTTTGTACTATATGTTTGCCTGTCAGGCTGTACATCTGAATCATAGCCTCTCTGGCCCAGTATCAGGAAACAAGATATCTCTCACTAAAGCTGTTACATCTAACCACTAGTGTGCAGAGTTGGATTCAGCACTAGGCAATCTAAGCAACTGTCTAGGGCCTGTGGTGACTGGAGGTGGGGGCTCATATTGGCTGGGGGGGGGGCAACAAAAATAGATCTCTTCCATAAACAAAATAAGCCTGAAGACATCTATAAATACATCAGGGCTTTAGAACCTTGCAGAAGATTTCTGTAAAGAACAGCAAGCTTCAGAAACCTCAGCATTACGACATTCTCTTAAAGTAAAACGAAGCAGGACTGAATTGATTTAAAAGCAACAAGACTTAAAACTGGAGATTTAATGAAGCAGGATACGCTGACTACATAGCACTGTGAAAGAGTCCTCTCAACCAATCGGGGACAAATTTCAACAGAATCAGGGACAAGTCAAGAAAAAATCAGGGACAATCAGGGACACTTTTAAAATATTAGTGCTATTAACTTGAAACATTGACAGAATCAGAGCATATGAATTAATATACATTTTGTGAAGTAAAAGAAGTCTATAACTCTTAATTATTGTCATTATTCATTAAGTGTAATTCACCGCCTTTCCTCCAAAAGTCACTAGTTTTAGGAGGGATTAAGAGGGACAGAGCTAAAATTTGAGTCAAAATCAGGGACGTCCCCGAAAATCAGGGACAGCTGAGAGGTATGAACTGTCTGCAGTAAGATGTGTGTGTGTGAAATTACCTAGTCAGGTGGGCTGTCTGGTAAAGCGACTTTCCTCAGAGTCAAGCCCTGAGCCTTCATTATTGTCAAGCAAGTGCCTTAAACATCCACACCAGCTGCTAGGTCTCCTTCAGTTAAGAACTAAGTAAGCTTTCCCATAGCTACAACCATATTGTCAGATTCGCCACTGGCTCCACTTATAGAACCCATCACTGCCAGAACCTGAAACAACTAGAATGGCTAGAACTGCCCAGCTTAATTCAATTCAATCAACTCTTAACAGTGCACAAAGTTCTGTACCACCCTAAAGATACCCCCTCTCTTATAAATATTATTAAGCCATATAGCAACCTGAGATCCCTACGGTCAGCCAACAAATTACTGGTCCAAACCCACAAAGCTAATAACTCAGCTGGTGAATCCCTGTTCACCAACTTTGTTGGCAAAACCTGGAATGCCTTGCCAAACTATATAACCCTACAATCCTCCAAAAGTCTCTTCAAAAAAAACCTCAAACAGTATCTCAAATTGAACTGGCTATGCCCATGTACCAACCCGGATTAAGTTATAAAACAATAGCATAATCAGTAATTATCATAACATCTAGCTACATCACCATGCTATGTATCCAATCTTACTTGTAATTGCATCTGTCCATGAGAACTGTGAGTCCCTACTAGGGACTAATTGTGAGTTACAATCTTACTTGTAATTGTGTCTGTTCATGAGAACTTTGAGTCCCTACTAGGGAACATTACTAAACCAATGTACATAAGATATATTACCACTTTGTTTTTATATATTATAATTGTTTTCTAACTTCTTGTGTAACCTTTGTATGTTTGACTATGTGGAGCTTTTCTCCCCGGGGCTCCGCTGAAAATGGACATGTATAGAGTCGGACTGTCCCAGTAAACAAATGTAAAATAAATAAATTGTTTGTGTCTTTCGGCTTTTCCCGGTTAGGGGTCGCCACAGCGGAACTCTGGTCCGCTAATGATTGGTAGTGGATTTTTACGTACTGGGCTATCAGCCCTGACGCACAACCTTCAACGAAGGCATGCCCCATTCACGTATGCCTCCACACAGAAGACGCTCTAGCTGAGATTCGAATGGGACAACGTCTTGCTATGAGGCGACAACGCTACCACAGCACAGGGTTGCCAGATTTCCAGTCCCCCAGGTAGGGACAAAAAAAAAAAAAAAAGAAGGTCTCTGACGAGTGAAGACCAAAAAAAAAAAAAAAAAAAAGGTCTTTTTAAAGAACTGAGCTTGCTCAGTAGCTCTGCACTAAACACAGAGCTTCTCGTGTTTAATGCATTGCAGTTCCGCATTCAACACAAGTAGCTCCGTGTTTAGCGATTTTTGATTGGCCCGTATACCGGCATATGGGCCAATCAACACGGAGCTTCTTGTGTTTAATGTGGAACACAAGAAGCTCCGTGTTTAGCAATTTTTGATTGGCCCGTATGCCAGGTATACGGGACAATCAAAAAAAAAACAAACAAAGCGGAGGCTGGCCGGGATTTAAACCGGCAGGGTGGGACTCGGGATCAGGCTGCTGATCTCGGGACAGTCCCGCCCAAATAGGGACATCTGGCAACCCTGCCGCAGCACCACCACCGCAGCAAATAAATAATTTTTGTAAATCAGTGAAAATTACAGTCTGTCAATCCAGTCAAAAAATTTCAAAGTTGTTTTCTTCAGTGTTAGTGGTGCAACAGGTAGCATACTTACCTTTGGTACAGAAAGAGGTGGGTTCCCACACCAGGTAGACTGATTGCTGAAGCGACAGTACAGTATGTGGGGGAGGAGGGTGCTGCACTCCTGAGTGTGTCTTCCTTTGGATGTGATTCCTGGTAACTCTGAACCTTTTGTCAGTCATTCCTATTGCATATCATCAGCTCACCTTTTGTTTTCTTTCTTTCTTTGTTTTTTATTTATTTTTTTATGTAACACAGGCAATGTATTCTTCAAGGCAGCAGGCACTAAATTTGTAGATTCAGCACTGAAATGCAAAATGGTTTTCCAACAGTAACCTCCTCATTAGTTGACAGATCTCTTTAACGAGGCATTATTCAGATGACTTTTACCTCTGCAGAGAATGTGCACACTGACTGCCATAGGTACAATGGTAGCAGTCTGAGTGTCCTTTCATGGTTGAAATTGTCTGAAATTGTCATTACTGGTTCATATGTTTTGTTTCAATGCTTGCAGGATAAATCTTCAAAATTAAAATTTAAAACACACTCTAACAAGTGGTGCTGTATTAAACAAAGAATCTAGTTTGATACAAGCAGGAAGGTGAACGAAAGAGCACATGCATTTATGTATGCATTGTCCTAAAATTGTTTGCACGGGGCCCAAGGTTTGAAAACAGCCAAAAGGAGAACTCCATCTGCCGCTGGCCAGATGCTTTTTCTTTGACTGTGGGTTTCAATGCAGATTCAATGAAAGAGTTTCAAGGGGAGCAAAGTTTACAGTTGCTCATGCTAAGTATTTTTTCATTGTGAGACTGCATTGTTTTGTTTAGCAAAGAGCTACCTGTGTTTGTGCTGCAAAATTTGAAATAAAAGTTGTACATTAAATCTAAATAGCTGTAATAGTTGAAGAAGTAAAGAAAAAAATAACATGCACACCGAGAGGTTTGAACAGTGTTTTATGGGAACTTTGGAGAGAGAAAGAATAATAGGCCAGTGGAGATGCTGGGGGAGGGGGGTGCTGATCCATTTCCCGGTCTATGGCTCCATTTGACCATGATCTGGTTCTACTGGTGAGACACTTTTAGTCTGTAGTGCCCTTTCTTTAATAACTATGTTAATTTAAAACATGAACTTCTCATGAAATTGTTTACAGTTAATGTATTTCCTGTGAAGAATCACATGATGCATGGTATCTGCCAGTTTAGTTTTGTGATTCTTCCTCTACAGCTTTTCAAATTGCTAAATCGTTGAATAGTTATATGCTTCTCTATTTCTCATAAAGCTGGAGCTTTGGAAATTGAATTAAAGGCAATGAGATTAATGTATTCTTGAGCTACCATAGACACTCAGAGAGTCTTACTAACCATCATACTATGCCGAATGTCTTGACATACCTACATCCCCTTATTCTATGGAAATAATTGTTTTAGCTTTTCTCTGCTTATTTTATTTCATTATCATGAAATGTCTTTTTATAAGGTTAAAATGTGGATTTTAACAGACTGTTTACAGTACTTATCACTTGCCATTTTCTGAATTCTCTCTTGACATATTAAGTTCTGGATGCATTATTATCTTTGTTAAATTCAATCTCTCTTTACTGATATGGCTTAACTATGGTTTCAAATTAACTTCTACTACAAAGGTTTCTATGTTGATTTTTATAGCCTTTGCTGAGACTACAGTGTTGTGCTGAATATTTCTTTGATTGGCAGATACTGTTCATTGCTATGGGGAAACATCTTAATATTAAAGTATTTGAAAAAGTGAAGCATTTTAAAATGGCTTATAGATGGAGACAAATGAATAATTTACATTATCTTCAACTCTTAACTCTATAAACATAAAGCTAGTAATTGTGCATGCAGTTATTTCAGGGTGATGTTCCTAATCTGCAGTAAGGATAGAACAGACAGAATTGTGTACTAGTATCATTCATGAGTCGGTATAGTAATTCTTGATTGACAGTAACTTTATTGATTTTTGCGATATTTCTTTTTATTATGATTGATAATAAATAACTTTTTGTCAGATCTGGAGTGTATTTACAGGCTTGATTTGTATCACTTTGCTAAATGTTCAACTTGCCACAAAAAATGACAAGGGCTTTCTCTGTCCAGTCATATATTCATTGAGGAAAATTATTCATGCATTTCCAAAATACAGATGCATTTATTGACCCCAGTCATCTTCTGTTTGGATATTACATATGTTTTGTTTTTTACTTGCTTGACAGAGTGTATGCCACTGCATTTATGCTTTGCTAATGCATTTCAATACTGATGAACAGTTATTCTTACTCTTAAGATATCTCAAATGTTTACTCTTAAGATATCTCAAATGTTTTCTCATCCTCTAACAAGTCTTTTGATGTAAGATCATGTAATCCGAGAACTTTTCATTCTCATTTAGTAGATACATCATTTTGCACTATCGGAGTTGTCATTACCAGTATCTGTAAAACTGCATTTCTTTGCCATCATTCTCAGCCTGGTTTGCCATATAAATACACAAACACACAAGGTCACAGAACCTCCAGCAGGACAAATACCAGCACTAAACGATTTAAAATAAAAACACAAAGTTAATTAGATAAGAGCTTTTGTTTCATTTATGCTTAAAACTTCCTCAGATCCAATACGTAAAAGACGTTCATTCATTTAAAAGCGAACCTCAGACTTAACACACACGTCTGGTACATGTCAATTGATCCAGTGGCCTATTGCACTGTACATTTATAAATTACAAATTGTGATTTCTTCTCCTTTGGATCAAAACAATTAGTCAGTTTTAATTTAACATGAGAAAATATATCTGCTTCAGCTGTCAGGGTATCACATATGTTGTGTAAAATTTCACCTGCCATGTGTAAAATCATAGATTTAAGTTTGAGATCCCTTGTTACCATTATTGTTTTCACATATTTGTTCCTATTTTATATGTCTTTGTACCATTATGGGTCTAGTATGGTCTGTTCACTGTCAAAGTTTTCAATACCAAGGCTTGTCACTACACTTTTTCGTAAGACTGTTTAGTAACTACTTTGAAAAAAAAAACTTTTTACTGAATACACATTGATGTCAGTGTTCATCATATGACAGAGGACTGGAAGCAAATAGGTAAGAATAAATATATAAATATAAACAAAAGTCAAGACTGACCCTTCAGTGGGGTACTATAAAGGGTTAGCATCCCATGCCTTTGCCCAAAGAAGGAACGAATAAAGTGGTGGACTATGGATGGATCCTTGATGTTTGACATCAGGATCATAAGAGAACAGCAAAATAAAGAAACAGACTCATTAATCAGTCAGTACCTTGGCATTAAGAAAATCAGTTAAACTAGTCCAGAAAATTTTACATTCATAATGCCAGGATTATTTAAGAACATACTTTCAGTAAGATTAAGAAATTAGGTAAAGGTCTTTCACAACAGTTTAGTCAGTACGAATGGCTTCCATTACATTTCTAACTAAAGCCATATAATCAACATAGCATAGGAAGCAGTTCAAATAGGAAAAAAACATTTAGGATACCTGAGTTTCCTCTTAATCATGAGACCTACATTTCTTCAAACTTTGCAATGACTGCTATGCCATTTTTTCTCTTCTATATCTTTAAAACCATGATTTTTTTTGTTTGTTTCCAATGCCCATTCAAGCATGGAAACCATAGCTTCACCACATTTCTTGTAAAATATTTCTTCATATCCCCCAAGAACATCTCTACCATCTACTTTTACACAGCTACATAGCTTCAACCTTATATTAAAGTTATTCCTCCAAGTCTGCCTTCTGTATGCCTCCTGGGAGCATACAACCCTTTATCGTATGTGCACATACTTTTTCTCTTTAGCTCTCCTGGAGTTATTCCTTATAGGACAGTTCCTGTTTGCACTTCCCTACACTGGACTATCTCAAGCCCCCCATTATATTATCTGATTTGAGGTACTCAAAAGAACACGTGCAACAGCCTACTTCTGCCCTCAGGTTTAATTATCTAATGTCTTTAACTCTCATCAACTTTTGATACATCTGGAAACTCAATGTGTCTTATTCTATAACTTATTTGAGGAACACTTTTTTCTTGTTTACTTTCACTGATATTTGGCTTTCAGTACTCTCCCTTTCTACCCATTGTTTCCTTTTATGCTGCCTCAGCTACTGGCAACCAACGTGACCCTTTAGCCACTTAGATCCTCACTCTTCAGGGAGAAGCAAACTTATGGCAGTTGGTGTCCTGGGTGGGAGTGGACAGTAGGGAGAAGGGTGAGTGACATGGATAAAAGTGGTTGGAGCCACCACAGAAGGTACAGCAGTATTCTGCAACTGACCTAGTCACAATTCTCATCTTCTTAGCAGAAGAAATATGGACAAAGCCTAAAATGATGGGGGACAAAGGCCTTAAATTAGGGACAGATTTTAAATAGTTGTGTTATAAACTTAGAAATCAGCTAGAATAAAATGAATTGTGTTAACATGCATTTTCTGAAGGATATGAAGTGCAAAACTCAAACATACATCATTATTTAGTGACTTCAATCCTCAGTGATTTGCCAGAAAACCATAAATTTTATGAAGAATAGACCAAAGATATGTGCAGAAAATCTGGACATTCTGCAAAAATCTGGACAGTTGAGAGGTATGGACCTAGCTGACACGAGCATGGCTATGCAGTGGGAGCAGAACACCATGATCCTACTGACTAGTATGTTAGTCATACTCAGCCATACTACTGGCATTTTCTAACCGATATTCAGAATTGGTTGGCTACCATTTACTCTAGCAACCTAGGCTGAGCCTAAAATTGGTCAGTATTGATCAGTGCACTACCCATTAAACAAATATAAATAAATAAAATAAACATTAAAGAATACACTTTCCTCACAGGAAGGAAAGATGACCTCTGGCCACATGATATATCTTTCCTGGTTGTCCCTCAGATGTTCTAGGGTATCTATCAAATCCAGAACAATCGACGAGCAAGCTGATAAAGTGATCATGTGAGGCACTTTGCATTGTTATTAATCTTCTTATTTTGCTATCTGTTTCCAAAGTCAAGTATAATGTGTCACCTGGAGATAAAGGCACATGACAAAAGCTCTTCCTTTCTTCCAGTTCTGTAATGTTTTTCATTACAAACATTTGATAATGTTTTTGAATATTTTAATGTGAAGTTTTTCCAGGCTGGGTCAGTAATTGGTTATTGTTAAATCCGTGTTCTACCCCAGGGGAAAAATGTCAATCAATAAATAAATAAAATAAAATAAATGTTCTGCATCCCCTTATATCACGTTACCTTCCTATTGTATTCAATGTCATTGTGTCTGATCACCACACAACCTTAATGATAATTATCCATGGCTGTTCATCGTCATGTGCCTTTGCACACATACATATGATTAATTAATTTAACCTACAGTTCAAAGGACAATGCCTGTCAGAATCACAAAAATCAAACAACATGCCTGGAAATGCCTTACACTTTGTAAAAACATCTAAACTGTGGAACAATACCCCTCTGCACATTAGACAAACATCCTCAATACGTTTAAATTGATGGAAAAAATCTATTCTCAACTCAAGCATGCAAATGCTCCTTACCAACAAGTTAATCCTTAAAGATTCTCCCCCTAAAAAAAATTCCATCCACATCTGTTGATTACTACATACACTATTTCCTTATGTTTTATATACAGCCACAGAAACTTCTCTGTTAAACAAAACTATCTAATTATATACCAGGACCTTGCCTCCCAATAGCAATGCCCCCAGCCTCCACCAGGGATTGCTGCAGGAGACAGCCACATAGCTACTCACCCATCAGGCATAGTAGAGCCCATCCCTCCCTGCTGTCCTGTCAGTCATCCAAGCTAATAACTGAACCCTGGCGGCTACAGTCAGGGCTTTATCCTTCTACGCCACCAGAGTGGAATGCAAGAATGGATTTTAGATAGCATTAAAACTGACATCTTTGATATGTCACAATCACTCACTTTAGTTCCTTATTTCCCACATGTATCTTTTTCATGTACATTATGTATAGTAATTTATCCCTTACCACTTCTATCAGCCACCTGAAGCACACCTTGCTAAAGGAAAGGCTTCTGCTTTTAGTAAAGGATTTGTTTGCTGGAGTCAAAATCTGGCACAAGTCCCACAGACTCTGCAATTTGCTTCAGTGACCACCTGTCAAACCAGGAACTGCACTTTTCCTATACATATACTGTGTGTGTGTGTGTGTGTGTGTGTGTGTGTGTGTGTGTGTGTGTGTGTGTGTGTATGGAGGGTGCTTATATATATATATATATATATATATATATATATATATATATATATATATATATATAATATATGGATATGCAGGATCAAAAAATTAAGGACATTCCTGAAAATAATCTTTCACATTTCAGTTGTACAGACAAACTTGGATGAATGCTAAACAGTTGGAAGTAACACTGCCACAATTCAGACTTGTAAGGGCTTCTTATTTCACAATATACATTAAAATGCACAAATGAATGGATTATACCTCTGTGATGTCCCACCACTGGCCCAGTAATCAAGGAGCCTCAGTCCTCACCACTAGCACCAGTGGAGGATGTACATTGGGAGGATGACAGGTACACACTCAGTATTTCCAGATGTAACTCTATACATCAAGTGCAATTTCCTTTAAGAGCACACAGAGACCACAGTCCATCTGGGGCTGGTTTCTCTCTCTTTCTCCAGATCCCCAATAAGACTCCCCACTGGCACAGCTATAGAGCAGAGATCTCAGCTGAGTGGCCAAGACAAGATCTCCAGCACCCTCTCTGTCCAGCCAGTGCTTCGTGTCCCTGCCCAAGTAGTTGATACAAACACTCTTTTGAGGTGTGATTTACACACACACACACACCCACATGCATGCACACATGCACGCACACACACACACACACACACACACACACACACACACACACACACACACACACACACACACACACACACACACACACACACACACACACACACACACCTGGGAAAGGCTGGCACAGGTTTACTAGCTATGCTCCCTTTTGCCCAGATTATAAGTTAAATTTTACTGCAACCAGACAACTCATTATCAGCTACTTTAAGGCCCTTAACAAAGGGTGTCCAAACTTACTGTATAATATTACTATCAATACAAATGGTAGTTTAACCAAGAGCAAGGCTGTTACGAGTGGTCCATACAGTGTTACCAAATAAATATGCAACTACTCTCAGAACTTAAAAGGGGATGATATTGGTGAGGAGTTTGCTTCTTTTTGGCACTGTTGCCTCCTACATTTTCTTGGCTTTTTGTTTTGTGGTTATGGAGGAGTTGGAGGTTGCTGAAAATCATAATGGGTAATCTACACACCTTAATGGCATTTCGGAGCTTATAAATCCCATTTCTGAACTTACACAACTGATTTTGGTGCTTAATCAACGTTTATCGCAGTTGCTGCTGAGTAGTAAAGCTGTTTCATTGCCTGGCAACCAGGAGGGCTTTGAACATGATGCATAGACACAAGGAAGTACCGGAAAAGGATCTTGGAGCTTCCAGTAAACAAGGAAACAGTAGCAGAATGGATAGTAGTGCAGCGACGTCCCTGACAGGTTTTCCATCTGTGTTTAGATCACTGTTAATTGAACGGACAGCAGTAGAAGTGGAAAATAATGGAATGGAAGAGGTGAGACCTAAAGAAAGAAGGCAGCATTGTCGGAATTCAGGTGACTTTAATCATAGACCTCGAATGGGACATAATAATATTGTTAATGACTTTAATTGGAAAGAATGGCTGCAACAAAATTACTTTTCATTTAATAATATGCAGACTGATATTGTTGATGTTGATAATACTTATGATTCTAATTTGAATTTACTTCATGAATGTATGCTTAAATATAAAACTTTGGACTTAGATAACAGGTATTTAAAGCAATGTCTTGACATGAAAATTGTACCGAAGGGCTTAAGGGTATATAAGTACCCAAATAATGTTAGAGAGGATTCTGAGTTTTATAAGGAACTTATCAAGATTGTTGATGCATGTGGTTTTTCAGTTATGAAAGTTATTATTAGACAAAATGAAGCAGAAATGGAATGGCTGTTTAAAAGGATTGATGAGGTTAACAAAATAATTATTAATGATTTGCTTTTTACAGTAGAGGAAGAAAAGGATATATATTTTAATATTAAGAGAAAAATAGATGAGAAATGTGTTTTTATTTCTAAGTGTAAAAGTAGGAAATTAGGTAGAGATATTTTAGAATATAAAGAGGATAGATGCTACCCCAAACCTAGGCATGTGGAGGATAAACATAATGGACAGAATAAAAGTACTTATAATTTAGGTGAGTATAACAGAAGGGAAGAATGGTCTAGGAATGAATATGCTGAAGGATATATAACTGAGGAGGAAAGATATATGGTAATAATGCAAGGAACGAAAAATGCAGTGAGACTGTGAAGCATTTAGCTTTTATTGCATACATGTGAGTGTTTTATACGTTGGGTGCTTTAATAAACATTCTTCCCCATATTGGTGATCTTCGTGTATCCTCCTTCAGTGTCGCGGTTTGTGAAGACCATTTAAGTATGTAGTATTTTACAAGGTCTGATGTTGAATTAGTTCAGTAGGTTCAAGAAAGTTATCAAAAGTAATTTCACCAAGAACACTTAGTCAGATTCCATTTGGTAGCATTCGGTGAGTCATACCGTTCTGTAACATTTATACAAGTCAGTGACACTAAGAGTGCAGGTGATACATGGGCTGCCAATGAGATTTAAGCTTTGAAAGGCAGGCTAAAGGTTAAGGTACTATACAGTTTTGGGTTAAGGTTAGGAATGCTATGGTGTCTAGCAGCATGTGTAGTTGTGTTTTTGTGTTTTCCTTAAGAATGTTTTTAATAAACTGGCCTTAAATGGTCTATATTTTTCATCTATGTGGAGCCAATGAAGGTGCACTCTACAAAGTGTTTTTCAACAAATCAACCTAGAGCCAGTGAGATAATCATTTGAAATGTCAGGCCCACTAGACTGAGTAACAAAACACAATGACTGAATAACTGAAAAAAATGGACTTACATATACTAAGTTCAAGATGACCATTTCTTGGGATATTCCCTTTTCTCCAAGGTACTGCAATCTTGAAATTAGTATATATAAGTTTGGGGGGGTGTAGGAGTGCAATGTTTGAGATTCACAGTTTTGGTCTTTTTTTCTTTTCTTTTTTTTTTTTTTATGTCGGCACTTTGGCATTCAGCATTTCGAGTGCTGATATTTTAACAGAGATACACTAATGAAACCCCCCCAACATTTCAAAGTACTGACTCTTACTGTTCATTTTGAAAAAAAGAATGCATTTTGAGTGCATTAAAAGGTATATAAATAATTTAAAAATGCATCACGTGCACTGTGTATATGTGTGTGTGTGTGTGTGTGTGTGTGTGTGTGTGTGTGTGTGTGTGTGCGTTCACGTGCATGTCTGTGTGTGTGCGTTTGTGTGTGTGTGTGTGTGTATACGTTTGTGTGTGTGTGTGTGTGTGTGTGTGTGTGTGTGTGTGTGGTTGCGAGTGTGCATGTGTGCATGTGTGCGTGTGTGCGTGTGTGCGTGTGTGTGTGTGTGTGTGTGTGTGTGTGTGTGTGTGTGTGTGTGTGTGTGTGTGTGTGTGCAAGCACTTTCTTGCACCTTTGCAACAGCAAATGGTGACATTTTGAAAGATATAAAGAACTGACGTCACACATTATTCAGCAGGGGGCACAAAATCTAGTTTACATTTCTAGATACTAAGCTATGTGTTTAAATATGTAAGGCTATGCCTTTCTCACTTAAAAGTTAGTTTTTATGCACTGTGTGATACTCTATTTGAGTTTCACTGAATTCATGGGTTACAGCCGATACAATGATATAAACAAGAATCTCTATAACAACAGTTGTCTTTTTATGTTTTTTGTTTTGTTTTTTGTTTCTTTTTTCTTGCCTAGTAAATACCTATGTGGTTGAGCAAGACAAAATATCTGTAGTCCTTTGCTCACTCCTAAGTTGATACATAAAGCCTCCAGACAGGAAAAACAGACTTCCAGGAATTGTAATACTGAACACTTCTACTAAAAACTAGAACTGGGAAGAAACAAACTGTGAAACCAGTGCATTGAAAATAGCCAATATTCAATGTATATCATCACTGTAACTATCGAATGTATGACTTTTTTAAGATTCAGAGAACAAACACCATCAGCTTGACAAGTTTCCAGTTAAATGGCATTGTGCCATCATTAAATAAGTATCCAGTTCATAGAACTGCCATTAGTATTGAACTAGGACTCCATTTTGTAGTGTTTGTAGCCATTGGCTTGTTGCCTCACATTCCTGTAGGGCGTGCCACAAAGACATAATGGGAAATATTCTGCAGTCAAAATACCATGAAAATCAGACTTGGAGAAAATGATGAATTATAGAGGCCATTTGCTTAAACTCAATGAAAAAAGAACCACTATAATCCTGACAGTGCAAAACAGATTTGAGAATAAGGTGTTAATACTATGTGACAAGTTTAACAGAGCAGGATTTGATCTTAATAGTTATTGCATATGTATTGGTCTTTACCCCAGGTCCATTATGGAGATGATTAAGTACATCAATGTGAATAAAATGTTACCATCCTCTTCTGCAAACACTCTAGCTGAAATGTTAAATCTAGATTATTTTCCAAAAATGACCCTGACCTTGACTAAGTGAAATAAGAAATCTGTCTAAGCTCCAAATCTTTCACTCTAAATACACAGAAATGTGAGAATTCATTTTTAAATTTGTTTTTTTTGGTGAAGGCAGTGGACAAAATAAACATTTCAGTGATATCTCTTGTACTCGGGCAGAAGCAGACAATACCTGTAAAGACATAGACACCTTCCAGGGAGGACAGGTTCCCATAAACCCACTGGGCAGTCCAGAACGGTAACCATTTGAAGTGTCGGGACCCGCTAGAGTGATTCCTGAAATATGAAGACTGAATGGCCAGAAGAATGCTCTTACATATATGAAGTTGGATATGTCATTTCTCAAAATATTTCCTTTTTCTGAGGTATGGCAATCTTGGTGTTGGTATATATAAGTTTGAGGGGTGCAGGGGGGCTTGCCCCACCTGCAAAAAGAAGTTTAAAGGAGAAGATTGATTTTCAAAATTTGTTTTCCTTCTGTGTTTTCAGTCTTTTTTTCAGGTTGACGGCACCTTGGCATTTAGAGTGATGACTTTTCATTAGGGAGCCACATTATTTTCCTATAATGCCTATGTGATGACCATTATCACACATATACAATTAGTTTGATACATACACCTCAACTGTCAAGAGTTTTGCAGTATATACAGATTTATGCCTCATATTTTTAGTCTGTTCCTCATAAAATTTGTGTTTTTCTAGCAAATGAGTGAGGACTGAATTCACCAAAAAATACTAGACATTTGAGTTTTGGACTTCATATCCTTCAGAAAATGCATGGTAGCACATAGCCTTTTATTCTACCAACTTTCTAAGTTTATAAGAGCAATATATAAAATGTATCCTTTTCTTTGGGCCTTTGCTCCCCCCTCCCCCATTATTTTTGCCTTTGTCCAGATATCTTCTGATAAGAGGTTGAGAGGTATGCTTTGATGTCTGCGAACATTGTCTGACATTGAGAGACTTTCTCGATGAAGTCAAACTGCAAAAGATCTCAACAGTTGTCAGTTGTGGGTGATTTGCCCATCATTGTCACTGTTGTAGGAAAAGCAGCTGCCTTCTGTCCTGCACTACAAGTGAAATGTATAATCCTATAAACATATATTTTTAAAAAGGAGTATCGTCCACCCTGTGCATTCTTGCACCACATATCCCCATCCTGTTTAAGATATACTGACGATATGGGTTATAAACCTTTAATGTTAAATGCTCCCTTTCCCTAACCTTCCTCTTATTTCAACATATATGCCTTCATTTTCCATTCCAATGATATTCTAAAACAACTTAATGGTGATTATAAGTATTTCTTATCTCTAGCAAATAAATTTACTAGACTAGAATCCTCCTATGCTCTTAGAAGCAACACCACTATAAAGCTTAACAGGCCCCAGTTCTCTCTCTCTGACTGTGTGCGAAAAATATATTTTTAAACTTGTTCCAGCTTCCTGGAACAGTCTAGCTAGTGACATCACATTAGACAATCTGTCACTTTTTAAAAAAGAAGTTAAAGTGATACCTTGTTCAAGAATATAAACATGCCTGCGTCAGGGATTTTGCTGATAAAAATTATGTATTATTACAGCTAACTTCCTTTATTTAATTCTTTCACCATTTGGCCTAACTCAATTTTTTGTCTTGGAAATAGCTGTTAAAAAGTATACAAGATAACAGCACAAGTCTTGGGCAGTACAGATGTTTATCATATACATGACTTGTGTACTGCTACTTGTTAGTGTACTATGCTGAACTCCAGTGTACACGTACTATACATTATCATCAGTAGTCCCTCTACATTATCTGTATTATCTGTTTGTTTTATGTCTGTTTATTTTTGTGATTTGGTGTGATACATTATCTGTATTATCTGTTTATTGATGTATTTGCCTTGTGGCCCAGGTTGTGCCTGAAGAGGGTCAGCTACCAGGTTCCCTATTATTTAAGCTTATAAAATATTACGAACGCCATTTTATCGACAGCTAAATGTCGAAAAGGCCAAATTCTGAAGACATGGAACAGTGATTTTTTTTCTAGGGAAAAAAAATCACTGTGCCTTTTTCAGGACTTTGCCATTTCCTCCACTGTGGTCCGATCTCGGAGTTGGTATATTTAAGTAGGGAAAGTATGGTGGGCACAGCCCCCCACAAATTTGGAGTGTGGGGGTGAAGCCCCCCACTTTATTTATTTATTTTTTTGCGGACCAGCAATTTTTTTCCCTAGGAAAGAAATCGCTGTTACGTTTATTTGGGATTTGGCCTTTTCGAAATTTAGCTGTCGATATAGAGGTGTTCGCAATATTGAACGTTTGCTTATTTAATAGGGAAGCAGCTACCAGCCCAGCCAACCAGTCAACCAACAAACAAACAAATACATAAATAAACATACATTATAAGGGAAGTGTACACAGCTTCACAATGGGCTTAAATAAACATCATAATCTGCAGTAATTTTTGTATAATGCAGAATAAGAATGCGGGAGAAGGTCCAGAAAAGTACAAATACAAGTCTGAAAGTATGTTTTGATCAATCAGTTGATTGGTAGTGTTGCAATGCAATAACTAGAATTTGGTAACATCGTTCAGGGTGTAGGATATATCATTCAAATGCACCTCATTATGAGGAACGTTTCTCATTTCGGGTCTTAAAAAGTCTATGTTTCTCACTGTTCCACACTGAAAGGGTCTAGCACACATTCAGTGTTAGGAATTTTATAACTGATATTTTTAGTAAATACTACTGAATCATGTTAATTCATCAAAATAACTTTTTATAAGTATAAAAAAGCACATTTTCACCACCCTGTAACCTTACTAGTTGAAGTTGTTGGTAAGTCAGTAGTATGTGTTCCACATTATGCCCATTTCTTTCACATTATGAGAGGCAGGTTGAGCTCTATGTGTAGAAATCTTAGTTAGCCATATCTCATGAATTATGATTTATATTGTTTATTACATGCTTGCAACTAAACAGATTCGACTGGACCAAAGGCCCTGTTTCTTTTTTTTTTCTTTTCTTCTTTAAACAAGAAACTTCTTCACCAAACTATCAGACATATAATCACGCACCTATACAAATTAAAACAAACCATGTTGGCACATCCTGAGCTCCAGCTATGATATTTTAAAAATGTAAAAGCCATGTCCATCCAATATTCCTTTACATTTGCCATAGTGTATCAAAGACAGAAAAACAAATGATGCAGAATTGTTGACCACTGTTAATATTTCAAGCAGATAAAATGGGGGAACTTAAGGTAGACAGCATGCTGTTGCCACCAGCAAATATGCCAAAACCCCCCAGCAAATACTAAATCATTTTAAATACGTTCATGATAGAAACAAAAGATTAATTTTTTTAATGAATTTATTTAAAGGGATTCTATTATGTAGCATATTTTAGCTTGGTGAATTGAATGCACAATTTATTTTCCCTTAGCATTTAGCACAGCACAGAATAGCACAGCAGATCTTTGGAAGACTAAAGGGCTCATACATTTAGCCTGGAGTATTGACAGGGTTTTAAACACAGGCTGCTTAGAATGTAGTGCTCTTACTTAAGTGGTACGTACCAACACTGTATTATACGGGGATATATAAAAAGTATAACAGGCTCATAGGCACTTAAGCATTTAGGAAGATACACTACAAACCCACTCAATTGCTCCTTACAGGTCTTTAATTACCAGTTTACACTGACTAATAGCAAGGTCAAAAACCTTGTTCGATAGCTGGAAGATATCTGGGTAGTGATTAATCCTGTACACAGTCTCCAAGAACTACAAACTCTAGCACAGCTTGCCATGGATGTGAGCCAGTGGCAGTTTCCTTAAATGATGCCACTCCCTCAGATGTTATTTTGTCGACTTCATTACCCTTGCTGCGTAGTAATTATACCTCTGTTCTTATTTTCTCTAATGAGATGACGAAATCCATTGAAGCCTTATGCAGATGACTCACACAACTGAAAATCATTAGACAAACAAGCTGTTAACACTTGGAAATAAGGTAATGACAACTGTTTGTATCAACAAGCTGCAAATTATATTGCATGTTTCCAACATTCGTTCCTCTATTATCAGAATAATAGAATGACATGTTTCCAAAACAGAGTGCTAAGCCATTTATAAATTCACTAAACACACGCTTGCACACAAGTATTTGTTGGAAGAGTGTTTCATTCAAATCCTCCTTTGGCTTCTTAGTATTATTTTTAAATTTGTTAGCATTGAAAATGTACAGTAGTTTTGCGTCTCCTTTTCACACAGACATTAATAAAGGATATGGGAATTGCTTCCATTTCTTTATCCTTTATTTCCAGGGATGAAATCATTCCATTGAAGTCACCTTCATTAGGCCGATTATTGAATGTAATACAACTTTCATTATGTACCTGTCCATATAATTGAAACAACCACAGTACCTTTTCCCTGAATAATCAAGGGCCTAAATCATAAAAGCTATGCAGAATATATCAAAGCCTTTCCCCTCTTCTTGGTATCATACAGGCTACTAAATGGTGACCTCTGCCTCATGCATAGACCCTCAAAAGACCCTATCCTGTTAGCTCTATTACACATTTGCAAGTCAGATGATAGCATAAACATCTGATTCAGGGATATGAGTCTTTTTTGCTACATGAATAGGACATATTGGAGGGAGAGCTATATAAAGCAAAGTACTGTCTTACTCTATTCAAATAAAATTTGAATGACGAGATGCAAATCTATAAAATCACCCCTGGCTTAACACCCATGTTCCTATGGAAAGGGGTAACAAGTAAATGCCCAGCATATAATTGTAATGCCTGCCTCTGGGTTATTCATATACTAAATACAAAGGTTATAAAATTAAAAGGCTAGGCTTCTTAAGATCCTGACACCCAATAGCCTAGTATGTATGCATGAACCTATAATCCTCATCTGATTAGATGTCTTCAGTCACTCTTCCAGAAACCATTAGCAATCACAAGACCATAGCTAGATTGTCAGCTGAGCCTTTGACAGGCTATCTGCTTTTACAAATGATTGGGACATGGCAGAAAGTGGGCAGGTCAGTGAGTGTGGCACAGCATTACCCTGATATGCCCTTAGGCTTAGACACAGGTATTTCCTACTTTTGCATCCCTGAGGTGTGATTAACACTGCTCTAAACATCTGCGTATTTACATCATCATACATATATATAACATCTGACGTGCCTGTCTGAAATATCATTGTCACAGCATCCTTGTCTTCATCTGGTGACAGCCTAACAATATTTTTAGGCTCCCAATCAAAGATAGGGTGTTATAAAGATGTAGCTGGGTGTGCAGTGATAACATTTACATTAGCCAGTTCCACAGGTGTAGAGGGATAAAGCCCTGATTACAGCCTGGGCAACCAGAGTTGGATTAGTGGCTCAGATACCATGCAGGGAGGATGGGAGTGAATGCCTGCTGCCAGCTGACTCATTCTATGTGTGTGTGTGTATGTGCATGGGGGGGGGGGGAGTAGGAAGGCAGGTCTAGCTCAACACTTGGCTGACTCTTAATGAGAACAGTGGGTGTTGCACTCATTGGGCATGAGGCTATGAGCATGCTCTGACATTGTGCAGATATAAGGGGCTAAGTGACACTTCCTGAGACAGGCTGTACATAACAAAGTCACTGTGAGAGAGAGGGTATGCCACTAGGGATGGAGGTGGTAACTCTGTAGAAACAGTAAGCTGTCCCAACGTATTAACTATGGAATAAATGGGTGAATTTGGTGTAGGGAGGAACCATCCGACCACTCCAGGTGGTGGGGGTGTTAATTTTACATACTGCATCAAGAAAATCGGAACATTTACATGATCTAAATGATCTACAGAAGAACTGTACTGCATGAATTTTAGGTTCCTGTCTGTGCCTGTAAAACAAGGTTATGGCACAGAATAATGACACGAATCAGAGACAGATACTAAATAGTTATGTGAATGGTCCAGTAGGGAATCCAGAGGATACAAGAAATGGTCAGGGTGGGAACCAGCTCGCCCTACAAAAAAGAAAAACATTGGTTTATACAGTCTTATCATGCAATCAGAACTAATGACTTATCTTTTAAACATTCATGTAGGTTAAAATACAGAAATAAATTCAGGATTAGAACTCAAAGTACCAGTTGGCAGTATGCATTTCTACATAAAAGTAAAGTCAGGCTGTTGCTGTTTGCCATTCTGTTTATTTATTTATTTTTTGAAAACATGTCCTCATTGGGAAGTGCTTACATTTGTTTGAATGTTTTTCAGAATTTTAGAATCTCAGTACAAGAAATCTAATCATTATTGTTTGCGTTTTCTGAAATACAGCTTCTACACCTCACCTAGAAAGCATTTCCTGCAGTAAACATTGTCTGAATTAGTATTTGGGTTAACAAAATCATTTTTTTTTTGTGTACATGACTGTTATTTTCGAGTATACTGCAGTGGTTGTGCTGTGGTAGCATTGTCGCCTCACAGAAAGATGTTGTCCTGTTCGATTCTCAGCTAGAGCGTCTTCTGTGTGGAGACGTGTGAATGGGCGCACCTTCATTGAAGGTTGTGTGTCAGGTCTGGCAACTCGGCACGTAAAGATCTGCTGCCAATCATTAGTGGACCGGAGTTCCACTGTGGCGACCCCTAACCAGGAAAAGCCGAGACACAACAACAACAACAACTTTATGGTACACATACTGAGGAAGATTCCAAAACAGTTTAACCTTGCATCAACAGTGCAGCATCTCACTTCAAGCATATATTGTTTTTAAATTAGGAGGTCTGTCTTACAGGTGCAAAATGCATTCATTCATTCATTTTCTGACTCACAGATGATTTAATCTATTCCAGGATTCAGAAGAGAGGCTTTCAAAGAAACAACTGATATAAAACAAGGAACCAGTATTGGATGGAGTGTCTACAGTCACATCTCACATACTAGAAACCTGCTTATGACAATTTCTTGAGGGTCACCAGTTCAACTTATATGCATGTCTTTGAGATGCAGGAGGAAAGCAAAGATACGAGCAAAAGTCACAGACATAAAAGGAGGATCTGCAGGTTGCACACACAAAGCATTGCAGCTGTGAACTAAACTGGAGGGCCAAGCAGTGCTAACAACTACACCACTGGCCCACTGGTTTCACACAAATATTTTACCTATTTACATAACTGTATTTCTGAGGTTATATTTGGTTCACATGAAGAGATAGTACACTCATCTCAACACTCAGATGAGCTATTAGAACTGTGTTATCCAAATATATGTACAACAAGTCATTTATTACTTTAGGAAGCAATAATTATAACCCTAGGAGATGGTACTTATGGATATACTGCTTTCATCCTCAGATGATGACAAGATTTCAACTGCAAAATTGTGCTTGTCCTTAAGATCACAGAAAAGTGTCTGACTGCAAAAGCTTGCCAGCTTCCGATGCAGCATATTAGGCTCAGTCTATTTTAAGAGACTAATAATCAAAAGAAACAAGTTCCACTCAGAGGTCGCAGCAAAAAGGCAAGAAATCAGCATTTTAACAGACTCCTCTATATATCTTCTAGTCCTTCAGCGTGGCCCTTGATGCAACGTTGGCTTTGGTGCTCTCACATTTAACGTCCCTCTGATCCTGCGAAGTCCGCAGGTAGGATTTGAGATCTTTGATTGCTGCCCCCTCCATTGCGTCTGCAAGCTGCTTTGCAGTCTACTGCTTGTTCATAGGTTCATAGGTTCATAGGTTCATACTAGGCTATCTGCGCGCGGGCATTTACAAGCCTAGCCCATCGTTTTGTGGCTTACGCCACCCCTTTAGTATGGGGAACTATACCCATTATTATGCTGTGCCTCTGTCGAGCAGTGACACTGAGGTAATCCCTGGGGTATATCTGCGATCTCCCATCCATTGGTCAAGATTTCTCTTGAACAAGGCCAGCGAGGTGCTCTGCCTCACATGTACCGGGATTTTGTTCCACAGCATAGGGAGTCTTTGGGTGATGAATCTATCCCTCCAGCACGTCCTATTAATAGTCGTGTCGAGGTTTAAGTCTCCCGCCCTTGTGGCTCTGATGGATCTAGATTTTTTGAGGTGAAGCATATTCATCAAATCTGGGTTTGACATGGCCTTGTATGTTAGGCAAAGGTCACCTCTGAGCAAGCGGTAAGCGACTGAATAGAGCTGGAGTTCTTTCAGTCGGGCAGCATAGGACAGATTTTTGAGACCCTTTATCCTTTTGGTGAGGAACTTTTGTGGCCTCTCCAGCTGCTGCAAGTGTCGGGTCAGATACATCCCGAATGGGGCATTGTACTCAATCATTGGTCTGATGAGTGATGAGTAAAGGGAGACTATGACCTCCCTTGATCTAGATGAGAATCCCTTCATGATAAGGTGGGCAATGTAGAAGGTCTTCCTAACTACTTTAGCTACATGGGTGTCGAATGACAGACTACTATCAACCTGGGTCCCCAGGTCCCTGATAACTTCTTCTGTGCTCAGTGGATTGCCACCTATTTGGTAGCTAGGGGTAACCTTGTTTTTCCCAAAGGGTATGACTATGCATTTTTTGGCATTTAACTTCAGGCCGTGGCTCTGGCACCAGTTATCCGTTTCTGTGAGACCCTTCTGAAGGATATCTGTGTCAGATGTGTTTTCTACTATGGCACCCAGTTTGCAGTCATCTGCAAACTTTGTCAGCCATAACCCTCCTGTGTTTGCTTGTACTTCGGAAAAGTAGATGCCAAACAAGAGTGGGCCCAGGACTGAGCCCTTGTGATGGGATGTTGGATAACTCTACTGCACTAGATGGCTTCTGCTTTGCCAGGTTTTTAGATATTATTACTTTCATAGCTTGCCATTAACAGAAGTTAAACATGAAGTGGCAAAGAACTTCCAAGTTACTAAGATGCTATTGTTTTAAACACTGATTTGCCTGAAGGAACCAAAACCTTGCACCCTTGGTTATTACTATTGTGTGTTCGCTAAAATTGCCATTATGCCATGAGGTTGTAAATGTAAATGAAATTCTTAGAGAAAAACATAATAGCAGCCCACTGTCTCTGATGCAGAACATTTCAATTTAACCGCTAACACATAGCAGTCATAATTACTTTTTTTCTTTTAAAATGCAAACCACTGCTTCACAATTATAGGTTCATAGGTTCATAGATTAGTACTAGGCTAACTGCCCCAGTGAGCCACTTTAAGCCCAGCCAATTACCCCATGTAGGAATCAAACCCTGCACCCTGTGTCTGTAAGGTAAGCACCTTAACCATTACACCAACCTCCCACATTTTTCGGATCCCATGAGTGCCAGTATGTCACTCTCACCAACTACACCAGAAAGGCCCTCACTGTATTTACTCCTGCTGATGAGACCAAAACAGTAACCTGTGTGTGTTTTATATGCCATATGTGGGAGGAGGGGTCTGGTTCATTGTACTGTACATTTAAGAAACAAGTGTATTTGTATTTATTCCTTTATTTGCATTAAATAGGATAGAGCACTGATCCACATGGACCTTTTTCAGTCTCAAGCCTGTCAAATTGTCTGTTAAATCAGACTTTGGGATACAGAATGAAGTTTGTTAACTGCCTACAGCCTTATAGCTGCTACAGTCATGAGTCATAAACTGAGGTGCCTAATCACACATTGGAAGATATTTCATTAACACACAAATCAGACCCCCCCCACACACACACATAATCAATGTTTCTAGCTTTTTTTTCTGTATTGTTTTATGGTACAGCGATGTTTGTCAATGATTTTAGTGGGCTAAATGAAGAGGTCTTTTCTTTTAAAGCTGGTGGTTATGTAGTCCAGTTCTAGTGTATTTTTAGCAGTTTATTACTTTTTTAGTGTTATTTAATTTTAATGTATTTAGTCATTTAAGGGATATATTAGTGCTTGCTTCCTATTTCAGTTTAAATTTTAGCTAGTTTATTTTAGTTAGTTTAGAGAGTTAAAACCTTGTCTGTTTGCTGGCAATTCCATTATTTGAATTGTTAAGTTGCATACAGTGTTTAATTTTATCATTTATATGTTTAACTTTTTTTCATTTCAGAAACAAATAATTTCATTTATAGGGTAGATTTATGTGGGCAGTACTGTTTTATAGGAGAATGTGCATTCTGAGTGTGTATTCCTTAGATTAAATCCCTGTCCATATTCAAGAACAATTTAGATTTATGGATAGGAAACAGAACATTTTCCTCAGGACTGCCCCCTCTACTACTAATGCCACATGCAGCTCCTAAATGCTTTATCCCATGCATGAGTCCCCTGAAATTATCTGTGGCATGAGTTAGTCTCATTAAGGGGTAATATATAATTATCGACCATGGGATGAGTAAGGCCAATCTATAATCAAATGGGATAGGTTAATTTGAGCAGAAAAAGGGATATTGGCTAAGCTTAAAATGGTTTGCAAGGGCAGCTTGCCTAGTATTCCTATGAACCTATAAATGGGGATGTAGGTCCATATTTAAGTTTATTTTTCTTGTATTTTATTTTTCTTTCTTTTAATCTAAGCGTAGATTTCTACACACACACACACACACACACACACACACACACACACACACACACACACACACACACACACACACACACACACACACACACGCACAGATATGTACATAATATATGTACTGATGCATGTTTTTTATATATGCGTGTGTGTACATGTACATGCATATCTTGTAGTCCATTTCTGGAAAAAAGGGGTAATGTGTTTTCAAAAGATATGTTGCCTGGTGTATACAGGCTGCTAGGTGAGGTGCTTACTGATCATTTTGGCTGTGCAGAAGAGGGTAGCCTGCTACAGTAAAATCTGGAACCCAGTTCATCTGAGGAGCACTCAAAGAAGATGGCAGTGCAGAGATGCCAGCCAATTTGGGACAAGATATAGACTTATATCTTGGGATGTAACCTCAGTCAGAACTGGAATTAAGTCCTTGTTGAGGCCTGCAGTCATGGATTTTTAAAAAAACAGCCTGCTGGTTTAAATGCTCCATGAGACTGAAGAGGTACAAAACAAATATTGATACTTATAATACTCAGAAGCCAAGGTATGTTATTTTCCATTCTTTTTGGGTATTTTTGTTTCAGCTAGAGTAATAAACATAGGCTTTCCATTTTTCAGATTCCCTGAATTAGTAGTGAAGACAGTCTCTAGGTCTGACCACTGCCTTGTCTGACTCTGGTTACACTTACCCCATTTATAGTACCTGCCACCTGCTCTCTTTACACTTACCCCATTTATAGTACCTGCCACCTGCTCTCTTTACTCTTACTCCATTTATAGTACCTACCACCTGCTCTCTTTACACTTACCCATTATAGTACCTGCCACCGGCTCTCTTTACACTTACCTCATTTATAGTAGCTTGTCTTGAGCTGGCTGAATGTTATTTCTCTAGGAGGGGAGACTTTCCACTGCTGTAAAATACAAGCTAGATGAAGAAAGTGCATTGAATAGGTGAGGCCCATGTACTCTACTTCCTTAGAGGTCCTTTCCAAATTATGATCACAGTATGATCAAAATAGTATAAAAAATGCACCAAAAACTAGGCATGCTATACAGGAATACAAGTTTCATCAAGGCAGCTACCAAAATTACCTGGTCAAAACCTACCTCTTGCCCTCACTGTTATAGGTGGTCCCAATTCTAACTAACTTACAGACCTCCCTAAGAAAAAAACTAGAAAGCAGCTAGAACAAAGCTGGCAAATTTGCCATAAACACAACCCCTCTAACTCATCACTGTAAAGCCCTACATTGCCTAAGATGGCTTGAACTCGTCCTCCACCTCCAATATGTACAACTTAACTGCAGTATACAAAATCATTCACAACCTACTAGTTTGTCCTTCTCTTAACCTATTAATCAAACTTTTGTATCCCAAATAAACATCTCAACTCCGAAGACAAACATCTCCTTACAACTTATAAACCTAAAAAAACCCAGGCCTAACCCTGTGTTCATGCTCTGTGGCAAAACTATGGAAATCCCTTCCTTTAACTATCAAACCTGCTACTAACCTGCACTCCTTCACAATCACTTTAAAATAATACTTCATCAGATGTTAGATTTGCTGCTATATGAGCCCAGGCTGGGTTACTCTTATACCTTTTTCTACCTCTACTCTCTCTATGCCCACTACTACTTACCCTACCCTCCCTTCCTCTAAACATACTCCCCTGAGGTTATCATGCCTTTTCCACATCTATTCCTACTACCCCCTCACTCACATTCAACCCTTCTCCACTTGTACTATCCTATGAATTCACCAGTATAATCTGTTACCATATTTCATGACCGCTAGAAAATTAATAATCGTTATGATAATTGTGTTATGTAAATAATGCTGCATCTTCCTATTATCAGGCTTGCGATATAATTTATGCTCGAATGCTATGACCTTACTATGTCTGTTAAGTTTTTATTCTGACAAACTAATGTGTAGTTTTTCAAATTATGTGTTTGAATGTTCTGTCTTTATTATGTCTAAGTTCTCATTCTGACAAACTAGTGTGTTGCTTTCATATTTGTGCTTGAATGTTATGACTTTATTATGTCTGTCTAGTCTTTCATTCTGTTGACCATATGTATCTGGAGCTTTTCTCTCCAGGCCTCATCTGAAAATAGGTACCCCATGATCCAGTCGGACATTCCCAGTAAACAAATTCCGAATAAATAAATACATAAATAAATAAATAAATAAATAAATAAATAAATAAATGATATAAGAAATTTCAACTTCAGAAATCGTAAGGTGCAGTAGAGAGATATTATACTCCATTCCACGTTGTGACTCTCCGATGCAGTTAACCCCCGTTTGAATACTGCACAGTAAGAATGGACAACTATCGTGGATCTCTAGATACAGTACAGTTACCAGTAAAAAAACTTCTAATAGATGATGCACTCAAAAGGAATAAAGGTAGTCCTTGGGACTCTTCAGGAATACTATCGTTAACTTTTGAGCTCGATGTACATGCAGATGGTCACACTTAATTAGATCTGTGCTGTTTCCTGTAATGTAATATAGTTTATATAATATATATATATATATATATATATATATGTGTGTGTGTGTATATGTGCATATATATATATATATATATATTATAAACATTTCTTCTTGCCCTCCAAACCTCTAATAATTGCTCCATATGTATTATGTACTTTGTCAACTTATGTTTCAAATTTGGCACCCCCCAGATCTGCATCATAAATACCAGCTTTAAATGATTTTGCTTTCTTACTGCAGGACTACTCTGTTGATGCTAGGTTGATGGCACAGTGAATGGTACTATGGCATCTAGAGTTTTAGTCATCTGTAGTTTGAAAGTACATGCATTCAGTGATGACATTTACAACGCTGCCAAATGTGACTGAAGAAATGTAGAAACCACCACGAAGATGAAAAATTTAAAATGAATTTATTGTAGATCAAAAGAACAAGCGCTTTCACGCAATATGAATTGCGCTTCCTCAGGTTACAAATTACAAAGTCAAATGAGTACTTTTATACCAAATGCATTACCTTTCAATTGGATCATTGAGACAATCATTAAATAAGCAATCAAAGTGCTTGTTTGTATAAAATAGGAATTCAGTGTTGATATCACAAACAATCTAACACAATTAAACACAAACAACCTTATCATCATTCTATGACACTCAAATACAAAATTATGAGTGTAAATAATGTTAATAATCATTAGGTAAATATCTTAATATAAACAAAGATAACATAGAAATATTCATGCCGTAACCATCTAGATATTGGTAAAACTTTTAATGGGTGCTTGCAGGAAGCTATGCCCATATTTAGAAAGTCTAAAGCTGAAGTTGCCGATACTACTTAATTCTGCAGTAAACGCAATCAAATAATTAAGGTCTAACAAACCATTAACTCAAAGATTCATGACTCAGGAAATGTTGCCCATATAAGGCTAGAAGTATAGCCAAAATACTCATATAGAGTCACCGTGGAAGAAAGGTGATGACAACAAAACCAAAAGTATGAAGCAACTTTCATTTAGCTCAATTGAGGTTATACTACATGGCGCAAATATAAAAAAGTAAGAATGTAAGAAATACAAAAAATATATAAAAAATATATGAATAAAAATACACATCAATCATAAAATTTCATTCATTCAAAATTTAAGTAGTAGCGACATAAAGATAATGCTATGGATTCAATCTACACTGACTAAAAACTAAAAACTCGCATTAATTATTAATAAATATAGTGCTTTATTATAATAATAATAATAATGACATTAAAACGAAGATATTAGATAATTCCATTATTATTTTATGTTATTCTAATTCATTATTTGTTTTTTATTTTTATTTTTAAATATTGAGAAATACGCTTCTATCATATTGTCATGCACCAAGTTCCGCTATAGTAAGCACACAAGTTAGTGGCTAACATACATAAAGTTAGTATGCCAAGAAGATGCTATTTTTATTTTTATTTCTAAATATTAGCAAACATACTTCCGGCATATTATTATATACAAATTGCGCTGTGATGAACGCACAAGCCGATAGCTAACAAGCATAAATTTAGTATACAACAAAAAAAGGGTATGAAGCGTCTTTCAAAATTAACTTACGTGGAACGTATCAAGATTCATTTTAACATATCTAGGCAAAGAAACATACCCAAGAATACTCACTATAGGTAATTCTCACTCAGAACAGAATGTATACAAACCTATACAGGATTTATATGTCTAAATTAATGGGGCTGTAATACTGTTCATAAAACTAAATAGCAAAGTGGCAAATGTGTTTCTTTTCACATGTAAGCATTCAGTGCAATTATTTATAATTACACAGCTAGAGGCATTTGTGGCATAATTGTGCACAGCAATTTAATAACAAAAAGCAGGTGAGAGTGATTGGACCTTAATCCAGTTACAGCTCATTGAATGATGCCAGACCTTTGAGCTACCACACTTACACTAGCATTAATCTCAGCAAGGTAAAGCATTGGTTTTATACAGGGACTAGTTCTTTTTCAACAACATTATTAGTTGTTAATAATGTTATAAACAGCCAATGAAATATCAAACAGCATCAATAAAAGTGCTGGGACACTGTCCAAAGAAGGAAACTGAGTTGTTTGTAACAGTATTTTGCAAACATCTGTCAAGATTTTTCAAGTGTTAACACATTTTTTATCAGGTTTTTGCAACTTTTCACAGACAACTAATGAGAACTTGCTGTTTTCACACTTTTGTACTGGCACTGTTTAAAACGGTATGGTTCATAAATTTCTAAAATAAGGCGTGATCTTCTAGCGTCTTTGTGTGCCTGAGTGGCTTACATTACGATTTATAAACCCTGAATTCCAAGCTGGAATGTCTTCCAGTGTGCTTTTTTAATTATATGACAAGATAATTTTTCTACTTGTGTGCTTAAACCTGCTTTTATGCCACTGGTTCTCAAACCTTTATGCCCTTATAATAGCTCCACGTACACTGCTGAGTATCTAATTTGCACTGCTCCATGTGCAAAATTACTTAACACAACTGGTTAGAAATGTCAGACATAATATGTTAAAGTCTGCAACAGTCTCACATAGTGACTTGTATTTAATAATGATGAGCCCATTTTGTATCAATACGGCATGAATGCACTGGTTACATGGTACTTTCCTAGACTATAAATTCTAAAACTGCAGGAGAACATCTTATGAGCTATTGGTATATTACCTTAAACACACACCTTTTCTTGCCATATTACTTTATTATAAATCGGACATCCTCACCTTTTTACCCGACTTCTACTAAGGCGTGGCTGTCAGTGGTAACTATGGATTTCAAAGACTTCTTGCAGTTGTTCCAAATACCAAGGCACCTCTCCTTTGAAATTAGTGGTCTGAATGCTGTTTTATATTTACTGTATCAAGACACTGACTGGTGCCAGCATCTTCCATAAGATGGCAAGCAGATGTGTAATTTGTATGGCAACCTAAGGAAAAAGGGACTCCTCGATGAGTGCTCAGCCACACTTTTACAACCTAGCACCCAAATCACTGTGTCTGCTTTACAGATCAGGTTGCAACTTCTCAGATGACAGCTTGATTTCACTTGGCAATATATTATTATTTTCTTCAATTTTAAGCACTTAAGTGTTCTTTTATTGTATGCAAGGAAATGTTTTGTTAAATCCTATAAAACACAGCATTCTGTTTAAAAGAAGGATAAGTGCTACTCGAATAATCAGTAAATCATGCTTTGTACATGAATCATGACAGAACCACAACTAAAGTTTACCCTAGAAATAATCTTCAATTGAGCGGAGTCTGGTGTCATATTAAAATAATGGGAAATAAACAAATGAAACCAACAAACATGGTAAAAGAGGTACTGCCTATTTACCATCTACTGATTTACCAACAATGTATCAACAACTGTGTAATAACACACTGTTCCAGAGATTAAGATTTACATAATTCCCTTCCCCCAAAACAAAGTTAAAATATAGTAAGCATGCCAGGATAGGTTGCTTATAAGTGCTTCTGCAACTTGTTATTCCTGCTATGGCTTTTTGTGAGAGGTGAGTGGGAGGTTGGCATAATGGTTAAGGTGTTTACCTCACATGGGGTAATAGGCTAGGCTTAAAATGGCCCACAACGGAAGTCAGCCTAGTACTAATCTATGAACCTATGAACCTTGTGAAAGTTTAAGGTTTTTAATCTATATTGACATCTCTAAGTGCTTGGCCTCAGCAAACAGAAACTTGGATACAAAAGGGCTAGGGGAGTTCATGGGATCAATATTCAGATGCCTAACAAACTACTTTACATTGCAATCTACTTCTCCTGGTGATAAAGTAAAATTAAAAATAGGTACCCAGAGACCACTCTGGGTAGCCGAGGCTCAGAAGTAACCCATGTTGGCCTCTTTGGTAATCCCAGTACCTTGGAGAGAATGGCACTGCCATTGTTTACCATTCTAAAATATTTAAGCTCAGAAATGGTGACTCACATGAGGACTGCCTAGTGCTGCAGAGAATGTCCATGGACCAGTGAACTATCAACAAACTGGTACAAAACCATTTCAGTAGTACTCATTTAGCCCATTTTTATGTACGAAGTACGACAATAAACTGTAAGTTATCGAACGTCAGCAATGTATCAGAGTAAGCAGTGCTGCATGGGGTTTCTACTGGAGCTGTGCTGCCAAGCAGAGCTGATGACTGTCAGGTGGTTTATGGCATCCAATTGAAACTAATCTATAGAACGTATGCAGTACTGCAATCAAGTCCCTACTGATGGCATACTGCTGACAAGTCTTAAGGCACAGCTATTCATGAATATTCAAATTAAGTAGTGCCAGTGGATGCACTTTGATGATTTGTGTGAGACATACATGTTTATATGCCAAACCAATCATCCTGAATCCAATGAAACTACTCAAGTAGAAACAAACAAACACAGAATCTCCAAAATGATTAGATGGCATGGTTCAGGATGTGGCACATTTGTATGTCAGTTCAAGATTAGATAAAATATGAAAAAGGAGTATATAAATTTAAGGAAGAATTTAGGAGCTGGGAGGGAGGGAGGCTTGCCTACTGCAATTTTTTGCTGCTATCAAATGCAACTCCTTTGACTTCTACAAAACTATTAATTTGAACACAAAACCAGACTGATAAGTTGATTACTATAGAAAATAAACAACGAGGACTGAAATAAATTATTTTAAAGCTTATCAGTGAGGTCTTTCATCTTTCTTAAACTGCACTCACTTAAACTTCATCAATCTATTCCCAAGCATTACAGAGAAGATTGTCGTTATAATACTTTATTATACAAACATAAAACAATTACTTGTGTATTAGAGGATTATTATCTGCTGATATATACCCCCCTTGTATCTGTGCAATATCATGAAGCAATTTTCATCTGCTTGACTTGTTTTTCAGCCTTAAGAAGGAAGGCCATGTAATTTGTCTGACATATGGCTTGGAGGATTAAGAAGCTGTTAATGAGCAGTTTCTTGTGGTACAAGGTTTGATTCCCTCGGCCTCCACTGTGTGACTGAGTAAGTCAGTTAACTAGACAGCACTCCCGGGCTGAGTATGAAAAACGTCCCACGGATGTCAGTACTCTACCCTGGAAAACAAATACAAATTTTTAATTTATCACAAGGTTTTATTAGTACAGATGGTGATGTCAGTTCCATGGAGCATTTGGGGGGGGGGGGGGCTTCTTCCATTAAAAAAAAATGTCAAATGCAAATTTGACTAAATGGGTTTGATGTTTCAAATATTGCTGACAAGCAAGAGTTCATGAGCAAAATGCTTCCTGGAAGAACAAAGTGTCTTCTCCTATGTGCAGCTATGAAGGTCTAGATGGCCCACTGCTGAAGACCAAAACAATTTAGGGAATGATTCACAGAAGTCTGGATTATCAAAAAAACAAACAAACAAAAAACTTACAAGCTAGTGAAAATCTCCTGATCTTACACTTCTCAATGAAATATAAACTACTGAGAAGTCAGACTATCTCACAGAAGGTTATATATTTATTGAGAGCATTTTTCAGAGAGAAAGCATTTTTACACAGGAGATTTGATGACTTGTGTTCACTGAATAACACGCCAGTCTGGCACCACGTGTCCATAATGATACAATAAGTGGCCATATGTGCATGTTCTTTAGGGTTTGTGTGCATCATGCCAAAAGCTTCCATCAGCACCTTAAAACTTGGCACTCACCTGGATACTCAAGAAAGGATCTTGCCATACATTTTTCTGATACGTGCACTTGTTTTATAATATTTATAACTGCAGGTACATAATATAGGTGTAGCAAAGGTTCAGCTTGTGATCGTTAACAGCATTTCTTATGCAGAACATCCATTTCTTGTTTGCGTACTTCTGTCAGCTTTGTAATAAGGTACTCATGGACAGACCTTCCTGATTCCATGTCTGCTCAGACAATCATCACTTGGGCATGGAGGTGAGACTTCTAAGGAATGTTAAAAAGTTCAGCTGAAAACAAGCATCAGTTGCTAGACTAAAGAGGGAAAGACCTAGATATGAAGGATTGTAAAGTTAACTTATTAAAGATTTCACTAAGGTATAACACAGTAATCACAGACATGCATCTAGGATGGTAATACTAAGTCACCGAGGATGTAACATGGGATCACAGCAATGTCTCTAGAGTGGTAATAAATGAAGGAACAGTGGAGGAAACATAGAAAAACACAGAATATCATCATCATAAGGAGATTGCTTGCTGATTCAGCTATGCTGCAGTTTATGGAGTTGTCCTAGTCTGATAATGGAGGTGACTTGGCAACTGCTGCCTTATGAAGTTCTGGAAGTCTGAACTGTTAGATGAAAAACAGAGGCAATAAAATGTTTGTCTGAAAGGTCAAGTAAGGCCTGTCTAATGCACGATCATTAAAAAGTAAAACAATAACAAACTACATTTGTGTTTTTTTCCATGCCCTAAGCATCCTAAGTTGGAGTAGTGGTATGCCCCAGTTAACAAATTTAAATAAATAATTAACAAACAGATAAATAAACAACCCTTCTTGCATGCCCCACCTAGTAATGCACTGTTATCCATGCTTAATTGTCTTTTTGAGTGAGATAGCCCTTTAGATAGTGTGACGTACCAGGTTATCTGACAACCCAGGTCAATACCAAGCCAGCTTCAGTGCTCAGTGCAATAACTTCTTTCTTCCTTATTTTGTGATCTGTATATCCTTCTTAATTATATAGTACTCAGTCTCTAATAAATGTGGCTTCTAACAGATGCACACATGCCATGATGTAATCTTTTAGAATAAAACTAGAAAATTGCACATTTGTGGAAGAGACGTCAACTTCCTTGTATGCCAGGCAGGTTAATATAACTAGATTGAAATCTGACACAGTTCAAGCTTATGTCTGACCTTTCTATGATTAATAAACCATGGAAAATGTCAATTATGTCAGTAGAAAAGCATATGCATGGCATGTTAGATCAATCTGAATGCTGCAGTTAGACTTCCTCAGTTGCCTCTTCTGTGCCCTTATACAGCCTTTCCTTTTCTTTTCCAAGTAACTATGAAGCAGTATGATGATATATGCTGTCAGACAACACCATGCAGCGCTCAGAGCCACCTCAGTGTAGAGTACAGTATCCTGGGTCTAACTGGAAACTCTCCCTTACCACATGTTGCCCATACTCCTGTTACCAATGTCCTTTCTCTTAGGTTCATAGGTAAGTATTACTCTAGCTGCCCATGCGGGCTATTTTAAGCCTAAACAGTTTCCCTTTTTGTGTTCAAATTAACCTCTCTCATTTGGTTAGAGATTGTTGTTACCCATTCCTTGGTCAATAATTGTATATTATGCTTAATTAGAATAACTGGGACCATACCACAGATAATTTGAGGGGACCCATGCATGGAATAAAGCATTTAGGAGCTGTGTCTGTCCATTAGTAGTACAGGGAGATGTCCTGGAATACATTTTCTTTTTCCCATCCACAGATCTAAGTTGTGTTTCAATTTGGACAGGGATGAGCTTTATTTTATGTGAATGGGAAGTCTGTTGTACAGCAGCAGTATCATCTGTGAGATATACTTGTTCTCCAAACCATTCTGTTGATGTTGCAGAAGAGGTTTAGATCCCTAGACCAAGTATTTCTAATGCAATTTCACTTGCTGATGTGCAGTAAATCCATCAGTAATGGGTTGGAGGATGCCTTGTATGCCAAATGCAGGCCACCTTTTAGCAGTCTGTAGGATACCAAGCATAGTGACAGGGCTTTGAGGTGGTCCATGTAGGATATCTTGTTTAGGCCTTGTAGCTTTTAGTAATGTATCCCTATGGGTTTTCCAGTTGGTGAATGTGTCTGGACAGATACATGCCAAAGGGGACATTATATTCAATGACTGGCCTAATGAGGGCTAACTAAGGGAGGGACATTGACATCTCAAGGTCTAGACACAATCCCTTTGCTTATAAGCTGTGCACTACAGAAGGACTGTCATAAAACAATCGACACATGTTGGTCAAACGTTATGTCAAAGTCCACATAAATTCTCAAATCCTGAATAATTGGGCCAACTCATAGGGTAGTATTGTCTATGTGGTAGTTCCCTAAGATATCTGACTTCTCAAAAGATACAGTAATGCATTTTTTGGCCTTTAGTTTCAGTTCATGATTTTGGCACCAGTTATTTACTTGAGACAAACCTTCCTGGAGATGGCTAAGTCATTTGGAGATTCAGTGACTGCTCCTAGCTTGCAGTCATCTGTAAACTTAGTCAGCTAGAGCCCTTTTCTTAGGATTTTACTTCAAAAAAGTAGATGTCAAATAGGACAGCTCAAAGCATGTCTAAAAACAATGCAGTATCCTGAAATGATACCTTCTTTACTTCTTCTCTCTTTTAAGTCTTCTTAAATCTGACTGGATTATCACTTCTTCTGTACTTGCAGACCTTACCAGATGAGTTTTCATTTGTGTGTGTGGCCTTCAGAAATATACACTACACTTCGGCACTCTGCAAAATGGAAGGATGACCTCAGCAGCTCTGGAATCTACCTAGCATCACACCAGCCTTTGTCACTATTTTCATACTGCATAGTGTGATTCAACTTAGGAGCTACTGTTGTCTTCAAATCCTTTTCTTTTCATGCTCTGCCTAATAGGTTTCATCCTCTAAAGTGATTAACCTTCCATAGTTTTACATTAAATACCAGGTGCCACTTATCTCTCATGACACACGTCTCACTTCTGAAGCAGTCTTTATATTAGTGCAACCAATGTCCTAGTCATTGGTGATTCCACTGTGAGACTCACAGATGTTCCACTCACCAAGTAGAGCAAAAACGTGGTCATGGTTAACTGCTACAGAGAGGCCAGGATCTGCCAGATCACGGCCACACACACACACACACACACACACACACACACACACACACACACACACACACACACACACACACACACTCAGGTCATAGAACAAGAACTACCTATACAACCCAGTCATTGTGTTTGTAGGTGTGAATGACCTGAGATGCATGGGAGGATATGTTTGACTGACTACACTGCTTTGCCAAGGATGATCTGTACCTGGTCCCCTTGGATTTCCAAATATTGAATAAAACTTTGTCCACCTTCATGATGACTTTTTTAGGCAATACCAGTGTGATAAACCTTCTAACATAGCAAAATATACCTGGGAAAACTTGAAGGTAATACTGCTCAAGGCCAGGAATCTTAACAGAAATCTTCATTCCCTGCTAGCACTCCTCGCCCTGGAAAATTCAGATATCTGTATAGTAACAGAGACATGATTTAAAACCATGAAGACAACCACAGCAGTGCAAGGCTATAATGCCTTCCACACATTTAGACCAGCTACTTCAGAAAAAGGAAAAAAATGTGAAGGCATTTTCATTCAAAACAATTACATCTCAAGACTGGTCAGGCAATATAACTCACTTGAGCTTCTCCACATCAAACTCACCAAAATCCAAATCCTATATCATATTACTACTGATAGTTATAGATCCCCTCTTTGACCCAGGATATCCGTACTACATGCATAGATTTACTGCAGTCCATCACTATTGAACCTAGCACTACCATCCCGGTTAACTTCAACTACTCCACTATAGACTGGAAAGCATCCACATCTCCCAGTATGCAGGCCCAGAGATTCCTGGATTTCGTCAACTCAAATATTCTGGACCAGCTAGGCTGTACACCTACCAGAGGTTACAGCATCTTTGACTGATCCTCACAAACATGGAGGATCCTTGGACCCACCAATGTATAATGTCCTCACTTGTCAGGTCAGATCATAAGGAGGTCTCCTTTGAATTTAAACAACTATGATCCCATCTAACCCTACAACACTGGGAATTATTCCAAAGCTAACCTCCTACTTCTGAATGATACCCTGGAAAAATCTCAAGCCCCACCAAACTACATGAACTCCATTGCTAAGCAGAAGTGTTTACAGAAACCTTGTACCATCATGTAAACAAATGCACTGAGGCAATAGTACTTAGCCGAAATATACATATGACCACCTCTAAGAGCAAGCCACCCTGGTGGAATCCTAGTATAGACAAGTTACACCACCAAGGAAGAAAACAATGTCTACATTCAGGAAGGACAATGAACAGCAAGGCAAGGAAACCCCCTAATTAAAATAAATAAACAACTAAGGTGTCTTATTATGCCCATCTAAAGTAAATCTAAGCCAAAAAATAGCCATGCAAGCAAAAGATAACCATAAGGCCTTCTTCAGCTATTGCCACTACTTCAAAAGTACGGTGTTCCAAGCTAACTGTAAATGGAACCATGTAAATGGAAACACAGAATATAGTTAATCTACTCTTTTAAATTTATCTCCATGTTTACTCCACTATTCCTCTCATTCACCCCCAAGTGATACCCCTGACAAAAAACCTGGTTATCACTAGAGAACAGGTCCTCAAAGTGGCTACTGCATCTATGGGCCTCAATAGTGTCCCAGACTGCCTTCTAAATAACATGAAACATGACTTTATAGCCCTGTAGAATCACTGTTCATCCTTATTCTCCAAACTGGTTTTATGCCCATTAAATGGAGGACTGCAGCAATCATTCCCATGCACAAGGGCAGGCCATCTTTTGAATGAGGTAACCCATAAGTCTGACCAGTCTTATTTGCAAGGTCATGGAAAGAGTCATCATGGACATTATAAAGACATAAAAAAATCTTCAGACTCTGGATCAAACCCAGTTTGGACTTATTAAGGGAAGGTCATGTCTGCTCAACCCAGTGAATGTTTTTTAGAGAGTCACCAAAGCTATGGATGAGGACAAAATGGTGCACACAGCTTAGATTGACCATTCCAAGGCATTTAAAACTACTTCCTATTCAGGCATTTTTGACAAAATCACAGATCAAGGAATAAACCATATGTCACCTTCTGCATAGCCAACTGGCTTAGGGATAGGACACAGGAAGTCAGAATGAGGGATGCTATCTCCACAAAAAGACCAGTTACCAGTGGAGTCCCCATGGCTTGATGCTGGAGTTGATCCTTTTTGGCATTTATTTTTTGGAAGTCAAAGCTAATTTTAACGACTTCTGGTTGACTAACTTTGTGGATGACTGCAAACTCAATGCAGTTATTAAATCCCCTAAGGACATAAATAACTTCCAAGAAGGCTTATTGCAAACTAATAATCGGGGTAAGCACTACAATCTAAAACTTATTCCAAAAAAATGCATAACCTTTGGTAAAGCAGCCATCCTTGGGATGTGGCATAAACCACATGGAATACACAGGCCACTTCAACATATTATCCCTATACTCAGTCCCCTACAGATTGCTGAGAGGAGACCTATGACTGGCCGGCAAGGCAGCTTCTGATCCCGTAGTGACAGACTTGCTTCACATCTGCAAGTCCAGCAGCATTGAAAACACCTGACTGAAGGACCTTAATCTCAATTGCAACATAAATAAACATGCTGTAGCAAGAGTTAAATATCTCAGAGATTACCCAAGCTATGGAATGGGCTTCCAACCCATGTGAAGCAGAGTTCATCTCTGACCTTATTCAAACGTAACCCAGACTACTGGATGGAAAACTGTGAATTTATACCTGGACTGGCACATATGCCACTACTGGACAGAGGCAGCTTGTAAATGGTCTGACACAGCAATATAAATATATGCCATTGGCTAATATATCCTGTCATATATAATTGGATAAATGGCCAGCCCAAACTATTTGCTCTTGGGTAATCTATCCATTCATTCACAAATGGGAAGATATAGTTATTCTTAAAAAGGGCTCCTAGGGCTGTTAGCCTAGTAATTGCCTATGAACTGATGAACGTATATAAGTTTTTGCTGCCCTCTACCCTAATGTAAGGCCTGGACACACACATTAAATGCAGGACAAGCTCTAGTTTTAAGTCACATGGCAGTCTACTACATATTAGCATTTCTCCTGATAATTTCTCTTTAACAACCCCTCTCTGTTTGTGATGAGACTGCCGATTTCTAGATCACACCACCATCTGGGGACCTCCCATTATGTTATTAATATTTACACGGGGCTCCTGCAAGGTACATAGTCAAGCACCTTTATGAAATACATATAAAACATCCAAAGGGATAACTTTAGCGACCTATTTAAACTGGAAAGACCATTGCTATATAAAGATGTGATGGCTACCATGAGTCACAGAAATGATATTCAGGAACACTGCCAGCTTGCCAAATAGAATCTTTTCTGTCAATTTCCCTAGAATGAACATCACACTAAGATGATTAAGTCATTATAATTACTCAGTTTCTTTCTCGATCCACCTTTATGCATGGGAGCCAATTTTGGAAGCTTCCAGTCTTCCAACACCATATTGGTTCCCAATGACCTGTATAAGCATGAACATTGAATTTTTATTGATTTCTAGTGTTTTTTTGTGTAACCACTGTTGTCTCACTCAAGCTGTGTGAGTGCATCTGATGTTGCCATGAAACCATAAATTTCCACCATTGCCTCACTGAACATCACTATCAAATCTTTTAGCACCTAGAAACTATTATCTGCGCCTTATTCTACATCTACTTGAAAAAGATATATCTGTCTGCTACTACCTTATTCATTTCCATTTGATATAGGTTCATAGGTTCATAGGTAGGTAGTAGGCTATCTGCCCAAAGGCATTTATAAGCCTAGCAGGAATGTATTGGCTTTCGCCGCCCCCTTAGATTAGTTCCCTGTGCCTCTATTCAGCAGAGCCATTGAAGTGATCCCTGGGGTAAACTTTCTGTTTCCCATCCACTCATCAAGGTTTCTCTTGAAGAGGGTTAGTGAGGAGCTCTGCCTAATGTAGATTGGAATCTTGTTCTAGAGCATGGGAAGTCTCTGGGATAGGAATCTATCCCTCTAGCACATCCAATTTATTGTTGTGGTGAGGTTTAGATCCCTGGAGCATGTGGCTCGAGGGGATATGATTTTCTTTAGGTGGAGCATGTCCATCAATTCTGGGTTGGACATGGCCTTGTACATCAGGCAGAGATCACCTCTGAGTAGGCGGTATGCAACCGAGTACAGCTGGAGTTTCTTCAGTCGAGCTGCATAGGGCATCTGCTTGAGGCTAGTGATCCTCTTGGTGAGGTACTTTTGTCGTCTTTCCAGTTGTTGCAGGTGCCTTGTAAGGTACATCCCAAATGGGGCATTGTACTCTATGATGGGTCTGATGAGTGACGCGTAGAGGGGCCCAATGACCTCTTTCGATCTGGATGCAAACCCTTTTGTGATTAGGTGGGCCACATAGAAGGATTTTCTAACTACTTTGGCAATGTGATTATCAAAGGAGAGGTTACTATCTACTTGGGTCCCCAGATCCCTTATTACGTCTTCCGTATTTAGGGGGCTACCACCTATGTGGTAGTTTGTGGGTACTTTGTTTTTTTCCAAAGGGGATAACTATGCACTTTTTGGCATTTAGCTTGAGGCCGTGGTTTTGACACCAGGCATCTGTCTCAGTGAGACCCTTTTGGAGGATGTCTGTGTCAGCTGTAGAGTCAATTATAGCCCTTAGTTTGCAGTCATCTGTGAACTTGGTCAGCCATAGTCCTCCTGTGCTTACCTGTACCTCTGAGAAGTATATGCCGAACAGGAGGGGTCCTAGGACTGAGCCCTGAGGAATGCCACTTGTAACCGGTTTAGTGTCAAGACCTAGTTCCTGCAACTCTTACCATGTGGGTTCTGTCCGTGAGCCAGTTGGCAAACCATCTCGTGACATACGGGTTTATGTTCAGGTTGGTGAGCTTGTCTATAATACCTGAGTGGGGAATGGTGCTGAAGGCCTTTGCAAGGTCTACGTAGGCTGTGTGGACTACCTTTCCCTCATCTATAGCCTTGGTAACTGTCTCAAAGAAGTCCACCAAGTTTAGGAGGCATGATCTGCCCTTAACAAAGCCGAACTGAGTAGGGTCCAGTGTTTGGAGGTTTCCTATGTCTCTGTTAATGAGATCCATGATGATGTGCTCCATAGCTTTGCAGACTAAGTTAATCAGGCTTATAGGGTGATAGTTCCCAGGGTCCATTGTGGCTCCACCTTTGTGGAATGGAATAACCGTTGCTGTGCACCACTCTTTGGGCATGTAGCCTGTGGAGAGGTTGAGTTTAAACAGTGTGTTTGGATGAGAGGTTAGTTCATCTTTGAGCTCTTGTAGAATGCAGCCTGGGACACCGTCCGGTCCCATTGATGCTGTGTTTTTGGCTTTGGAGAGGGCTGCTTTAACCTGAGTGTCTGTGATTTCAGGGGCGATATATTCTTCTGGTATAGTTATGGGCCCTTTTGAGGGTGAGAGGGGGGTGATGTTTGCACTGAACCTGTCTGCCAGGATGTTGGCTATATCGGTCGGTTCAGTGTATTTTATGCCATTCTGCACTAACTCAGAGCAGATCTGAGAATTGCCACTTAGATTCTTGACATAGCTAAAGAATGCCTTGTGGTTATCTTTGGAGTCCATGGCAATTTTTCTTTCGAAGCTAGCCTTGGATGATTTTTATGAGGGAACGTAGTTTCTTGCTGATACCGATTAGGGATGTCTTCCCTTCTTGGGATTTTACTCTTTTCTGTACTAGTTTCCTCCTTCTATTGTATAGCTTGTTTATGGCAGGGGTCCACCAGACTGGTGTCCTTTTCTTGGAGCAGTGAGTCTTGGTTTTGTTTGGGATAGCACAATCCATGCACTCTTGTAGGTGCCCATAGTGTGTATTAGTAAAGGATTTTGCAGCTTGCAGCGCCTTCTCATACAGAAATCTGCAGTATCACCACAGTGTAAACACAGAAATGAGCATCTGATTAAGTAACTTTGCTTCCATGTACAGTTCCCAAATGTAATGTCCTCCATTTGTTTAATCAAAACAGAGGCATACAGTGCAGTCCTGCAGTCAGTGGTGTTAGCCATTATATGAAGTCATAATCAGTGCGTTTGTCGTGCTCAACTGATGATGAAGTTTTATGTTTTTAACGCCCTTATTTGTAATGGGTGTCAGAAACCATGTAAACAGCCTGTGTGTCAGTGCTCTAAAGCTACATAAATGTCAGACCTCTTTCACAGTGAAAAATGTAAGATGTTGATTATGTTTTAAGAGGCCCAGTTATTTTTCACTACAAATGTATCACTGGGAGTAACCTTTGGCAGAGAGAGCGAGAGAGGACTTCTTTCTCAGTTATACTAACAGTTTCCCTTCTGAGCATACAGCAGGAAAAAATTAGCAGTCCTTGAAGTCTCTGAGCTTTTCCAAAGCCTGCAGCTAAAAATGAGCATACGTAAGACTCTGATGCTAAACCGGTTTTACAGGAAGAAAAGTTTCTTTAACATAGCATTAAACTGAGTATAACTCATGCCAATTAATTCCTTTGTTTTCACATGGTGTTACCAAACAGTGATTACCTGCCGAGGTAAATAGTTTTGTTGAAAGACAAGACAAGAAAGTACAGTCAAATAAACTTACCATAACAGTAGATGTTTGAATAGCTCACTGTTGCAGTAGCCTAAGCTACATGGGATGTATCCTTCCAAGAATCAGAAGACTGGCCAGCTTCCAAAGCTTTCTGGTACCTTCCATGTACCCTAATTGATGTAGAGTTTGAGGAGAACAGTAAAAAGGAAGTGATTACAGTGTCAGACTCTCAGAGCTGTCTTGCTTTATTTTTTTTTATTTATTTTATTTTTTATTTTATTTTACATTTGTTGACCGGGCTGGAATTTATTACAATGAAGATCATGGCCCTGCCAGCTATGTATGTGCTAGGAAAAATAAAGAATGAAAAAAAAAATGCAGCCCTGCAAAAAAACAAAACAAAACAAGAAGAAGTGGGATGGAGGTAGGATGTTTGTACAGCAACAGTGATCTGTTCAAATCTCTACAGTTATGATAAGTTTACTTACACAACCATAGTATGTTCATCATTAGGTCGTGGTTGCAGTAGCTTAAGCTATTTAGGACAGACACCAGACCCTATAGAGGGGGAGAAGGGAGATAGATCACAGTTTAGGGGCCCTTGGAGAATAGCCCTACAAATCCTGCTCTAGCCTCAGAGAGAGTCCGTTTGTAGTGCTTGGTAAATGTGTGCACAGAAGACCAAGTTGCTGCTTCCAGAAGATTTTTAAAGTTGAACCATTTTCAAAAAGCCATAGATGTAGCTAGAGCCCTGGTAGAATGGGCCCTGACTTTGCCTGGAAGTAACATTTTATGGTATGAATATCAAAATGAAATAGCCATGAGACAATCATTTAGAAATTATCAGGTTTAACACTTGTTGTCCCTTTTTCTTGCCTTCATAATAAATAAAAAGCTGATAAACATTTTGCTCTGTCATTATATTAAATGGCTTGCTTGAGGACATCCACAGTGTACAGAATTCTTACTCCCTTGTATTTTGGTTCTGGAAGCCTTCTAGCTTGTTTTTTTTTTTTCTTGTAACTAGCCAGTTTTCTAGTTTCAGCACTCAAATCTGTTTCTTTGATCTCAGCACTTGTTCAGAAAAAAAAAAAAAAAATTTCATCTGCTTTTACTGTACTTGTGTTTTTACCTACTTCTTTTTACTTTTGCATCATCTTAAAATACTCAATTGTATTTATTACTGCTTGGTGTAACTCATTCTAAGCCTTTTGGTTTAAACACTTGGGCTTCGGACCAGTTAGTTGTTTTGCACTGAGAGGTTTGTGGTCTGCACTGTTGTGGCAGAACAGGTAGCTTACATCCTTCTAGGTTGAGAACTGCTGATTGAGGGCTCAGTGTCTGTTATTCTAAAAGTGTATTAATTCTGGTTTAAGCACTTGGGCTTTCAAGCCAGTTATTTTACATTAAGAGGGTTCGTGGTCTGCACTCTTGTGGGAGGAGAGGCTGGACTCTGCCCTTCTGAGCTGGGAATTTCTGGTTAAAGGCTTATAGTGCATGCATATCTGAACTGTTTCTTACTGAAGTTGGTGCCTTGTTTGCTGTGGCATAGACTGGATTCGGGCCTGCTGGATCTAGCTTTGTTTGTGTAACTTGAGCACTAATCCAGACATTCTCTAAAGTATTCAATGGTATTTATTACTGCTTGGTTGTAACTTGATTAAAGTGTAGCTATCATTCAAGTCTTTTGGATTAAGCACTTGGGCTTCAGACCAGTTGTTTTACATTAGGAAGGTTTGTGGCAAGCACTGTGGTGGCAGGACAGGTAGCTTTCATCCTTCTAAGTTGGGAACTGCTGATTGAGAGCCCAGTGTCCAAGTGTATTAGTTCTGGTTTAGGCACTTGGGCTTCAGGCCAGTTATTTTACATTAAGAAGGTTCGTGGACTGCACTCTTGTGGGAGAAGAGGCTGGACTCTGCCCTTCTGAGCTGGGAATTTTCTGGTTAAAGGTTTATAGTGCCTGAATATTTGAACTGTATCTTACTGAAATTGGTTCACCTTGTTTGCTCTATCATAGACTAGATCCAGGCCTACTGAATCTAGCTTTGTTTATATACTTGTTGTTTGTTTGCTTGTTATTTCCCTGGAAGCTAATTCACCTAATACGCAACTTCTCAGCTTCTGTGGATCACTAGTGATATCTGCATTGCTTACTGTACTTATTTCCTTGTTTCACTTGAAAGAAAGTTACTGTTTGTCGTTTTGCATTTAGTTACTTGTATCACATTGCACTCAAGTTACCTGGCACTTGCTCACTAAAGCAATTATATAAGTCAGCACTAAAAATTAAAAGCACTACACCCTCACTCCCCACTGGCCCTTGTTTTCAATTAAGGATTTCCCAATATTATTCTAGCATGTCCAAAGGTCAGTTGTCAATCTCCTCTCGGTCCAGCTGGTGAATCTGGGAATCTTGAGGCAATGTTATAACTGCCTCATGTACACAGACAACCCTCTCCTCCTCCCACATAACACAAATACTTGCGAGAGATGCAGCTATTTAGCCAAACTGGAGGCTGAGCTCTCTCAACTCAGGACTGGCAAGACCAGACAGGAGGAGAAGGCAACTACACACACCACAAAACCAGCCTCACATAATGCTACCACTCCACTGAATCAAACACATAAACACACAAAGACATACTCGGAGGCTCTGAGTAAAATTTACCTAAACAGCAGAGGCCTCCAAAGCAGACACCCAAACAACTGCTACCTCAAGACACCCCACAAGCAACACATAAACCACAAAAGCAGTGTGCAAAGCAGTCACAGCCCTTAAGGCCAAATACAACACCAAACATACTTGTCATAGGTGACTCCATAGTCAGACACACTGGCGTCCCACTCACCAGGCTGAACAAGGAGAGGGTCACAGTAAGCTGCCTATCGGGCTAGAATCCGCCACATAACACAAGCACTCGGGTCACTCCACAGCAAGTACAAATATGACACAGTCATTGTCCATGCTGGTGTGAGCGACCTGAGGCGATACCTCCCTGGACTGCATGAAAAGAGACATAGAGGAGCTCTCTGATTATGTAGCCCAGGCAGGTATGACCCTAACCCTGAGCAGTATCCTTCCTTCACCAAGAATGATGCCACAATATAGAGACAAGATGATCAGCTTTAACAATTGGCTTAATGTCTGGTGTCATTCAAAGGGGATCCAGTGTCTGTCTGCCTGGGATGACATGCTTGACAAGCCACGCTGCTTTGCAAGGGACGGCTTGCACCTGTCACCCTGGGATTCGGATATTGGCTAAGGCTCTTGCCACCCCATAGTGCCTTTTTAGGCAAGGCTCAAATTCTAAACCTACCACCCTAGAAAACAAAAATGGGAAGAAATTGAGGGTAATGCTGCTCAATGCCAGAAGTCTAAATCTCAAAATGCACGCACTCGAGGCCCTTCTCAGTATGGAGAACATCGATGTCTGTGCTGTAACTGAAACCTGGTTCAAGGCTCCTGAGAGCACCCGGCACTATTAGGTTTTACCTCATATCATGCGTTCGGCCCCAAAACCCGGACCACTCCACAAAAGGAGGGGTGTATCCATATTCATAAAGGATACTCACACCTCCAGGTTGGTGGCAACGCATGAAGCTTGGAAACCATCCAGGTGCAACTAACAATAGGCAAAACTGCTCTACAAATTGTAGCATGCTACAGGCCACCCTCTCAAACTCAGGAACCCCACACAGCCTTCCTGAAGACACTGGAGGGTATAAATGTATCTCAAACACCATCATATTGGGTGACTTCAACTACCCGAATATAGACTGGGAACATTACTCAAGCCCTAACTTTCTAGCCCAACGGTTCCTGGAGTTCATAAATTCAAATGCCATGGAACAGCTAGTCACTGTTCCCACGAGAGGAGAAAATATACTAGATCTCATTGTCACAAACATGGGGACAAAATGCTCCACACGGAAGTATATCCCTCATTGGTGAGATCTGATCATAAACTAATCTCACTGGAAATCCACATCCGCCCCCACCCCAAACAAAAAGACCATAGTGAAGAACTTCTCTAAAGCAAACTTCACACTACTCAAGACTGGTGTGGTATCCTTCAAGGCCCCTGAGTCAGAGGAAACCACAACCCAAGCTGCGGAAGCCCTTACAAATGCCTTCTATGAACACCTCCAGGACTGCATGGATCAGGCAATCCCAAATAAAACCAAGACTCTTTCCACAAAGGGCAAGCGTCCAGTCTGGTGGACCCCAGCCATTAACAAACTTTACAATAAGAGGAGAAAGCTATTACATGATAGAACAAAATCCATAAAAGGGAAGTCACCCTGATCATTATTAGTAAAAATTACGAGCACTCATAAAATCAACTAAGGCCAATTTTGAGAGAAAAATTGCCATGGATTCAAAGGACAATCATAAGGCCTTTTTCAGCTATGTTAGGAACCTGGGTGGAAACTCACAGATATGCTCAGAATTAGTCCAAAATGATACAAAAATCACTGAACCCACAGACATTGCCAACATACTGGCAGACAGGTTCAGTGCAAACTTCACCCCTCTCCCCTAAAGGAGAGATAACTATCCCAGCCGAGTGTAGCCTCCCGGACATCTCAAATGCGCAGGTGAAAGCTGCTCTCTCTAAAGCTAAAAACACAGAATCAATGGGACGGATGGTGTCCCCGGCTGTGTGCTACACGAGCTAAATGAGGAATTAAACCCGCACATAAGGCAGCTGTTTAATCTCAGCCTTACCACAGGATACGTGCCCAAGGGTGGCGTCACGGCAACTGTGGTCCCACTCCACAAAGGTGGCGCCTCACGGACCCTGGTAATTACCGCCCCATAAGCTTAACAAGTCTAGTCTGCAAAGCTATGGAGAGGATCATAATGGAGCTCATAAACAAAGATATAGGGGACTTGCAGACATTGGACCCGACCCAGTTTGGCTTTGTCAAGGGAAGATCATGCCTTTTGAACTTGGTCGACTTCTTGAAATAGTCACCAAGGCCATTGATGAGGAAAGGCAGTCCATACAGCCTACCTTGACCTTGCAAAGGCTTTCGACACAATACCCCACTCGGGTATTGTAGAAAAACTTACCAGCTTAAATGTAAACCCATATGTCACAAGATGGGTTGCAAACTGGCTTAAGGACAGAACCCACAGGGTTAGAGTTGCTGGCGCTGTGTCAGACTCCAAGCCGGTCACAAGTGGTGTCCCACAGGGCTCGGTCCTTGGCCCCTATTGTTTGGCATCTACTTCTCAGAAGTACAGGCCAACATGGGAGGACTTTGGCTGACAAAGTTTGCAGATGACTGCAAACTGGGCGCCATAGTGGAAAGTGCATCGGACACTGATATCCTTCAGAAGGGACTCACGGAAACAGATAGCTGGTGCCAGAGCCATGGCCTGAAGTTAAGCCAAAAATGTATAGTCATACCCTTGGGAAAAACAAGGTAACCCCAAGCTACCATATAGGTGGCAATCCACTAAGCACAGAAGAGGTTATCAGGGACCTGGGGACCCAGGTTGACAGTGGCCTTTCTTTGACACTCACATTGCTAAAGTGGTTAGAAAGACCTTCTACATTGCCCACCTGATCATGAAGGATTCACATCCAGATCTAGTGAGGTCATTGTTCCCCTGTACTCTTCACTTATCAGACCAATGATCGAGTACAATGCCCCATTCGGGATGTATCTCACCCGACATCTGCAGCAATTGGAGAGACCCCAAAGTTCCTCACCAAAAGGATAAAGGGACTCCAAAATCTGTCATATGCTGCCAGATTGAAGAAACTCCAGCTCTATTCAGTCGCATACCGTCTGCTCAGAGGTGACATGTGCCTGACATACAAGGCCATGTCCAACCCGGAATTAATGGACATGCTCCACCTCAAAAATCCAAATCCACCAAAACCACTAGAGCAAGCGACTTAAACCTTAGCACGGATATAAATAGGGCGTGCTGGAGGGATAGATTTATCACTCAGAGACTCCCTATGCTGTGGAATAAAATCCCGGTCCATGTGAGGCAGAGCACCTCGCTGACTCTGTTCAAGAGAAATCTAGACCTGTGGATGGGAGATCGTAGGTTTACCCCGGGAATCATCTCTGGGTCACTGCTGGACAGAGGCACAACAAACTAATGGGCACAGTATTTTTTCATATAAGGGGTGGCGTAAGCCACAATAATTTGGGCTAGGCTTATAAATGCCTTAGGGCAGATAGCCTAGTATAAACCTATGAACCTATGAACCTATGGACAGAAAATGGAGGTAAATAGCCTGCCTCAATGAAAATTCTGAAATCACTTTAGGCATAAAGAAAGGACTGGTTCTAAATGCTACTACCTGAGGAACTCGCCAGAATTAGGTCAACTCCTGGAAGACCTCCTGGGTGCACCTTCCATTCATGGGGGTCTGTCCTGGTCCTGCCTAGCTTGTCCACTACAAATGTCTGCTCTGAAAAAATGTTAATTGCCTTTACGGAGAGACTGTACTGAGCTGCTAGTTCCAAGGTTACCATAGCTAGTCTGCAAAGGAGGCACGATCTGGTGCCCCCTTGTTTGTTTATTTTCCATATCACTATCAAGTTGCCTGACTAACTGAGAGGTTTACAGATTTGAGAGCATTTATGAATGTCATAAATTCTTTGACATTTATCTGCTTCAATCCATAAAACTGGGTCCACAGACTCTGGACTTTCAACCCTTTGGATATAGCTCCCCAAGCAAGTCTGAGGCATCCATGGGTACAGATTGAGAGAGGTAAAAGGGAAACCAGAGTTTAGAGTTAACCGATTCAACCACTAGATAATCTCTCTTTTGACAAACCCCAGCATTGGGATCTGAAATTACAGAGGATGCTAGTGTTGGGCCAAAACGGACTTGAGGAACCACTGGATTTTTCTCATGTGAAGTATGACCAAAGGAATCATGAGAGCTGTACAGGCCATCAAACCTGGTAATATACATAAGTTGGAGGAATAGCACTGAGGGTGTAAAAAAAAAACACATGTTGACAAAGCAGTTGTGCTCATTAAATTGTGTCTTTGGGGAATCTGTAACATAAGGACTCAGCGGAAACTCATACAATGCAGTTTTACTAAACTTTTACAGACAGACCTCTGTTGCATCTTGTGATTTTTTGCGCTATGCTTCAGTTATTATCACAGCATTGTAAAAACTACCTTTGATGTATTCTGTTTCGTAAGTGTAGCTCTCACTGTATTTTATTGTAGAAGTACTAGACTGTAGTTTTTCATTACACCACATGGTGGAGCTCTTTTCAGGAATATAAAAGACAATTTCGAAAGTGAAATGGAGACTGGAACACTAGCTGAAGGAGGGAAGACTGAAACAGGGAGCTGAAGGGAAAAAAAGGGCCTTGCAGCATGACTGGATTTTCTTTTCTAGTGCTTTGGGGACAGGGAAATGAAGTAGTACATTGTGCCTGTCTTTTGCTGAAATCCTGGATGATGGTATTTTGTGGAATCAGCAGAAAAGTCTGAAAAGTACAGTTGTGTACACTTACCATAAATGTACATGTTTGAGTGTATTCACTGTTGCAGTCATCACATTTGGGTAATATGCTTGCAGTAGCCCTCAGTCGGCCTGATTATCAAAGTCTTGGGTCCTGCATCAGTTGCTGTCTCATCTTCCATGACGTCAGGTAGTCAGGGGTATAAAGCATGCAGCCGACGCCATTACATCACTTTTTCTTGCCCCAGATGTCAGGTGCCCCCTTTAATGGGAAGCAATTAAATATAAATATACAAGGTTATACCTCCAACAAAAAAGCAAATACACCAAAAAGCTTTTAAGTATAGTAGAGGAGAATAGAGGTATAGCCAAAATAAGTCAGGGGGCTGGAGGGAGGGTAACCAGGAATGCAACAGTGAATACATTCGAACATCTTAATTTATGTTAAGTGTACACAACTGTACTATGTTCGAGTGTTTCACTGTTGCAGTTATCACATTTGGGTAGATTCCCAAAGCTAAGGATGGGAGGAGGAAATTACACAGCATTAGGACCAGCTATAAGGCCCTACAAGACTGCAGTGGCAATGCCAGCTCTGGATTTAGAGAAAACTGGCAAATGGTAATGCTTGGTGAAAGTATGTACAGAACTCCAGGTAGCAGCTTCTAGGATGTCTCTGCTAGGGACACCTCTGAGAAAGGCTGTAGAGGTAGATGCAGCCCTGGTTGAATGGGGTCTAATCCCCTGTGGGATAGGTTTTCCATGGTGCTTATAGCAGAAATGAATGCAATGGCCTATCCATTTAGAAATGGTTTGCTTTGAAATAGCCTTCCCCTCTGCCCCTGCAGCAAATGCCACCAGCAGTTGTTCAGATTTCCTTTGAGGTTTAGTCCTGTCCAAGTAAAATCTAAGTTGTCTGTGCACATCTAAGGAGTGCAGTATCCGTTCCCCTTTGTTCTGTGGATTAGAAAAGAAGGTTGGCAAATGAATGGACTGATTAAGAGCCACACTGGATACCACCTTGGGCATGAAAGAGGGATTGGTCCTGAGGGACACCCTGTCCGCATGAAAGGTGATGAAAGGCTCCAGTGCCATAAGGGCCTGTAATTCAGATACCATTCTTGCTGAAGTGATTGCTAAAAGAAAAGCTGTTTTCCAAGAAAGGAATTTTAACTCTGCAGTTGCAGCTGGCTCAAAAGGAGGAAGAGTGGGTTTTTCCAATACAAAATTAAGGTCCCAGGCTGGAGTTGGGGCTCTCCTGGGTGGTATTAAGTTTTTGGCCCCTCTGAGGAACTGCTTGAGCAGTGGGTGAGAAAAGAGGGGTGGTTCTGTGTTGTAATGAGCTGAAATGGCTGAGGCGTGAATTTTGATGGAGGAAAAGGAAAGGCCTTTGTGAAGCATCTCAGTTAAGTATTGAAGAATCAGAGGTAAATTGGATGCTGCTGTGGCCATCCCTTGAGTTTGGTTCCTGGCACAGAATCTTTTCCATTTTTCAGCATAAGATTTTCTAGTACTAGGCCTCCTTGCCTCCAAAATGACATCCAACACTTGTTTACTGAGGGATGGTAACAGAGAGATTAGGTAATTAGCCAGGCTGCCAGGTTCAGGGTTTGAAGCTGAGGGTGCAGAAGCTGGCTCTCCTGCTGAGACAGTAGGGTAGGGGTCTGAGGTAGGTGCCACGGGGCCAGCTGTGACACACTACGCAAGAGGGGGTACCAGTGTTGGCATGGCCAGTATGGTACAATCAGTATCATCCTTAGTTTGTCCTGTTTGATCCCTCATCCCCAATGCTGAGTGATGCGATGGAAAATTATCTTGTTCAGTTGCCAATCATGAAGATCCAGAACATGCCTGCTCAATTGATCCACCAAGGAGTTTAGCCTCCCTGGAAGATACTGGGATATGAGATGTATGCCATGGAAGCTGCTAAGGACCACAGTCTCATGTTGTGTCTGCACAAAGTGTAAGAGTGAGTCCCTCCCTGCTTGTTGATGTACCACATGACTGTGGTATTGTCCGTCCTGATCAGAAGAGTCCCGGGGTAGAGTAAGTCCTTGAAAGCCAGCAAGGCCTGCTGCACTGCCATCAATTCTTTTAAGTTTATGTGCAGATGACTCTGTTGAGTGCTCGAAGTCCCCTGTATGCCCCTGCCTTCCAGATGTGCCCCCCATGCATATTCTGAGGCATCTGTGGTGAGAGTCTGGCTGGCAGGTGGTGGGCAGAAAGGCAGACCCTTGTTCTGAGAACAGGCTGTCACCCACCAGAGAAACTCCATTTGTAGAAAGAGAATAAGGGGAAGAATCAAGTCTAAGTCCTGTGAGTGTCGACACCAAAGGTTCTTGAGGTACCACTGAAGTTTTTTCATATGCAGCCTTGCATATGGAATCATCAGGATACATGAAGCCATGAACCCCAGTGCTTGCAGGAATTGCCTTACAGAGAGCTGGGTCATGCTTGCCAAGTTCTTGAAATAAGCCGACAGATGTTGTTGTTTGTCTTGAGGGAGGAAAACTATCTGGGTGGCTGTATTCAGACTCGCTCCCAGGAAAGCAATCTTCCTTGTAGAAACCAACTTTGACTTATTTTCGTTGAAAGTGTAACCCAAAATAGTGAGAATGTTTTTCATGAAGTCCAAATCCTTTCTGGAGATGTTCTGGGCAGTTTGCTTGAATGAGACAGTCGTCCTGGTAAGGATACATTTGAATGTTCTTCTGCCTGCAAAAAGCAATAACTGGTGCCAGGCACTTTGTGAAAACTCTGGGAGCTGTAGATAAGCCAAAGGGCAGCTTAGAGAATTGGAAGTGTTGCTCCCCAGCCCTGAAATGAAGAAACTCTCTGCAACTTTCCCTTATTGGGATGTGCAGATAAGCCTCCTTGAGATCCAAAGTTACCAGCCACGAATCCTTGTCCAACATTGGCAGTAACTATTGAAGAGTGAGCGTCTTGAATTTGGGAATCACCAGAAAAGTGTTTAGAATAGAGAAATCCAGAAAAGGGTGCCGGGTGCCCCCTTTTTTGGGTACCAGAAAAAGGCTTGAATAAAAACCTAGGCCTGCTTGATGTGCAGGAACTGGCTCTATAGCACCCATAGTCAGTAGAGAAGAAATTTGATTCTCTACCTCTGCCCTGAGCATTCTGAGCATGTTTGGGTACCCTTGTAGAACAGGGAAGGTGTGAAAATAAAACTTGTAACCATGGTTTACTATGTTGAGCACCCATTTGTCATCTGTGATGGTTGACCATACCTCTGCGAACCTGGCTAACCTTCCTCCAAAGGAAACCCTGGGTCTGCGGAGGTAGGCACAAGAAGACCAGAGTCATTGAGAATGCTTGCTTTGGGAAGCTGGCTTAGAACTCCCCAATTTTGCAGAAGAAGGATGCCATTGTTTAGCTCTTTGAGGGGCAGAAGCCTGCCCTCTGGAAGATCTGAAACCCCTAGGCCTAGAGCGACCCTGCTTGCCAGGATCAGGGAAAGACCTGTTCTTGGAAGGATAATGCCTACTAAACCGAGGAGGTTGAACCTGAAGGAAATCTTTTACAGCTTGCATAGATTTTGCCTTATCCTCCAACTTTTTCAGTACCTCCTCAGCCTTGTTACCAAAAAGTTTGCCTTTGTGCAAAGGAACATTCAGCAATTTAGATTTTACAGGTTCAGAAAGAGGCTGCTTCCTAAGCCAAGCATGCCTTCTAATAACAGAACCAGTGGCTGCTGCTCTGCAGGAAGCCTCCAAGGTGTCAAAACTACAACGAAGAGAATGCTTATTAACCAGAGTGGCAGAATTTAGTAAATCTCGCAAGTCTTTGTTCTCCGGTATGGAAGGAATATCCACAAGCTTAGCCTTAATATTCTCCAAAGTATGCTGCTGATACTTAAGCATGTGAATAAGACAATTCACAGATCTAATGGCAAGAGTTGCAGAGGTATAGACTTTTTTACCCCACCTGTACAAGGCCCTAGACTCCTTATCAGAAGGTACAGGGTTTTTAGCAATAGTAGTTTTAACACCTTTGGGACCCTGAGAAATAATCTCAGGATCAGCAGTAGGATTTTTAAAAAGAAATTGATGAGAACCAGGAACCCTATAATACCTATCAGGTTTTCTGGGAGCAGGAGGGACAGAATTAGGAGTTAAAGAATTTTCCATGAAAACATCATCCACAACTTCCAAAACAGGAGGTATAGCCAGAGGTTTATGCTGTAACAAATCCAAAAAATCCCAGATCCTCTTAGACTGAGGAAAATTCTGATTTTCCCATTTAAAGTGCTCCCTAAGAGTATTCAAAGTATCCCCAAAGGAAAAATCTTCTGGAGGAGACACAGAAGGGATAGAGTCCTCAGCATCAGAATCCTCAAAGCCAGAAACAAGTTGAGAATTTCCTTCCTCTCCAGCAGAAATACTGGAAACCTCAGAATCTGATTCAGACAAAACATCAGGAGACAATTCTCTAGCCCTCTTGGAAGGGGGGGGATGAGAGCCCTTAATAAGGGAAAGAAGATCACCGGCCATCTTCACCAACTGGGACTGGGGCACAGGAGGGGAGTCCGATGCCTGCTTGTGGGTAGATTTGCGGCTGAAAGGTTTGCTAGTAATCTGGAGGGACTCGGGAAGTCTAGCAACTGCAGAAGTCTGAGCTAAGGTAGTTGGTCTGGCTCCGGCCTCATGTCGAAGAGAAGAGGCGTCAGAAGCCAGTGCCTGCATAGCAGCTCCGGACCCATCTGAGGTGGTGACAGGCGGAGGGTCTGAAGACAAAATAGCAGCCTGCAGCATGGAGGACTCCGTAAAGGTATCGGCAGAGACCTGCAGCTGAAAATCTGTGGACTGTAGGGCCTGCGAAAGCACCTCACTAGCTACCACTGGGCCGACGACCAATTTCACCGGTGCGCCGTCAGCAGCTTTAACCCTAGGCCTGTCGCAGTCTTCGTCCTTGCATTTCCTATGTATATCCGAAGTCGGGAGACTAGAAGACGCCATACTGATGAACTCAGGCCAGACTCCGAAATGCTTATATAAAATCTTAGCTGTACGGCATATGGTAGTGGGTTAAAGGAAGCACAGAGATCACAGTTAGAGATGTCGTGCTCAAGGCCCAAACAAGTTATACAATAGGAATGAAAATCACGGTGCGGAATCTGTTTTCCACAGGCAAGACAGTTATTAACTTTATCTGACATTCGTTAAAGCAAGAAAAGAGGGTCCCCAATGGGGTACTTATCTGAGGGTGTCTTCAACTTGGTAGTCGGAATGCAAAAAGAAGGTAAACGGCCGACTGGCACTAATGTGAATTGCTTCTGCTTTGGGCTCCGCGGCAAGAAAGACTGAGGAAATGGCGTTGGCCCCCTCCCTTTATACCTGACGTTCTGACATCAGTTTACAGCCGACGTCATATACTGAGGACTCTGGTATTCGGGCCGACTGAGGGCTACCGGGAGCCGGATAACCCATATGTTAGGACTGCAACAGTGAAACACGAAGAACATCTGGGATCCATATGAGCTGCAACTTGGGCCCCATCATGCCATCAGCAAGACTGTAAGTATTCACTGGCCAGTGAAGAGGGTATAATAGAGTATTTCATAGTTGATCTTTTTAGACTTGATCAAGGGGGTTGAGGGTGTCCTGCTCAATGACACTCATTTTCTCATATTTGTATTGTTGCATTATAAATCTTCATTGTTCAATGACATTGCATTTTGCTCATGTTAGTACTGTTGCCTTCAAGAATTTTGCTGCTCAATGACATTGCATTTTCTCATATCTGTATTGCTGTATTATAACTTTTTACTGCTTAATGACATTGCATTTTTCTCCTGTGTTTATATTGCTGCATTATAAAGCTTTACTGCTCATTAATATTGCCTTCTTTGTGCATGTTTGTATGTCAAGACCTTTTCTGTTGAGTTCTGGGGAAGGGGGTGGATGTATGGTTTCATTGCATGCATATCTCACCTTGCCTTACTGCTAACTGGTGCACTGTCTAAATAATTTGTTTGTGGATGTGCTATTGCCTTTTAAACTACATGTGTCACCTAGAAAAAAATATGTCATTCTTGGCACCTTGGTGTGTTGGACCTAATAGGGGTGTCACCAGAGTCAGGTAGGAAGGAACCTATATCTATTTCAGCTACACCTGTGGGTGTGCTACATTTGGGGGCTCATCCGGGATTGCCTGTACTGCCTTGGACTCCACCCTATTCCCTTGTATGTGTGGAAAGCAAATCTAGCAGAAACATGAACCCAGAAGTAGCTGCCAAGTGGTGCAAACAGCACAATGCTCAGTCAGAGCACTGCTTAGTTCTGGTGTTGTCAGGGGTCACATGGACTGATATGCAAATACATCAAGTCACAGGATCCTTACCAGTTGTAGGGGGTGGATTTTTATTAGACAGCACTATGGACTCTACTGAACAGAGCACATTGGCCTTATTAGAATGGAAAAGCTCTTTAGTGTATGAGCAAATACCTTCGAGTGTACAAATTTCAGGTGAGAGTGCAGTCTGTGTGGTAATCCCTGAGAAGTGCATTCCTCAGCAACAGAGAAAATACCTGTGGAAGCTATCCAAGTAGGTCAGAACCTTACACCAGAAGCTGAAGCTTCACTGCCCGTAAATACTATAAGGCCTGAAGTTTTGAATGCTTTGGGAAGTATTGTAGAAAAATGCTTAAAGCCTACACAGCCATTCACTGGGTTTGGCTACTGCAAATTGCATTTCTTTTCTGGCAAACAACCCACACCTCAGGGAGAGGAAGATTTTGAATCCTGGATGGATCAGGCTTCACAAGCTCTAGAGGAGTGGGATATCCCAGAATCTCAGAAGAAGCAGCAGATAGCTGAAAGTCTAAAGGGATTAGCTGCGGATACCATATGCAACCTAAGATTGCACGGCCAAGGACTATTTAGGAGTACTGCAGGATTTGTTTGGAAGGACCGCGTGGGCTGCTGACCTACTGTATCAGGTTGAACATATATACCAAGAAGTTGGTGATAAACTATATGATTACATTAAGCGATTAGATAAAATGCTTCACCAGATCATCCTAAAGAAGGGGGTGGATCCGAAAGTAGCTGACCAAGTATGGATTGGACAAATTTTACAGGGAGCTCAAGCTATGGACTCCATTGTGTGGAAAATGAGGATGAGAAATAGGGAAGAGACTCTTAACTTATTCTCATTTGGTAAAAGAGGTGAGGGAAGAGGAAGCCCTGTTGGAAGCCAAACCTCAGTGTTCAACAGCAACTAAAACAGTGAGTCAACACCAGCAGGAGCCTGCTATAGCCGTGCTCACTACTCAAACAGGAGTCATGGCCCAGAGTGTATGCAATGTAGAGGTGTCACAGTTGCAGATGCAGGTGTCTTCCCTGACTTGATGCCATAGCTGAAGTCACCAAGACAGTTGCAGAATTGCAGAAAGCCGTGGTAACTTTAGCTGAAGGGAGAAATACATCAGCTAGAACCTCCACGAGGGAAGAACCGAATCAGCCAATGTTCAGAGTTCTTACTGGATTTTGTTTTCGCTGCGGGGATGCAGGGCATACAAAGTGACAGTGTCCTAATGCAGAGAACATGAAAAAGTAAACGAACTATTACTTGTTAGTGCAATGCAGGGGAAACTTCAAAGGGCCTCAGTGAAGGAGCCAGCTTAGTGCCCAGTTACAAAGAGCTCCGTAAAGTCTCAGCATCTGAGACTGCAAAGCATTACTAAGCAAAAGTCTTATCCGTTAAAATGGCGAGGTCAACCGGTGGTACCTAAACCACATGCTGACTGCCGTACAGCTGAGCAGCACCGGAAACAGAAACTACCTGATGGCCTACTGGGACCATCCCCTGTCATGTCAATAAAAATAGAAGGAGTGTATAGTAAACCACTGTTGGATACTGGTGCACAAATCACCATTCTGTACAGAGACTTCTACCAAAGTATTTGCCACTTGAAAAGTTAGAAGATTTGGAGATCTGGGGGCTAAGTGACATGAAGTTCCCTTATGATGCTTATGTCTCACTCAAGTTAAAATTTTCCACTTCAGTTGTTGGGTCAACAGAAGTTTTTGAAACACTCGCTGTTGTGTGCCCCAGCCCAAAAGGAAAGGATTCAGCATCTATTTTAGTGGCGACAAATACTGACCTCGTCAGAAGAATGCTAATGCCTCAGTTGACCCAGGAACACCCAACACTACAGCCTCTCCTGTGATCAGTTTTCTGTGCCCTTCAAAGGGAGAAGGATAGTAAGAAAAATGAAACTGGTCATGTGTGGGCCCTGTCTGGGAAAGAGCATATAATTCATCCTGGTCAGGTCACCTGCTTGAGAGCCAAAGTGAGGATGTGTGGACAAACAGTTTCCTCTCATCTCATGATGGAAACGGATCCAGAAAGTGACTTGCCACCAGGGCTGGAATTAGTCCCAGAAGTTTGGCCTGTGGACAAGTTAAAGCATCCTTATGACATTTTGCCTGTGGGGTTAAAGAATAAAGGAAGTACTCCCATTGTCCTGCCTTCACAAGTGCATTTGGGAAATGTTTATGCTGCCACTCCCTTACCTGCTTCTGTGTTGACAAGGAATGAGTACAGGTCCAATGAGTTGAAGCTGGAAGATATTGATATAGGAGGTGGTCTCTTGCCCCCTGAGTGGCTAACCAGAGTTAAAGAGCTACTAATGGAAAAGAAAAATTGTTTTTCTACTAGTGAACTAGATGTGAGCTGTGCAAAAAGTGCAGAACACAGAATAAGAATAAAAGAGGACCGGCCTTTCAAGGAACGTTCCAGAAGAGTAGCTCCAGGAGACCTGGAGGACTTAAGAAAACATTTGGAAGAACTAAAAGCTGCAGGGATAATTTGAGAGTCAAGAAGTCCATATGCCTCTCCCATTGTCATTGTCAGGAAAAAGAATGGGTCGATTTCCATGTGTGTTGACTATCGTATTCTGAATAATTGAACTATTCCAGACCAGTACACAACTCCCTGGACTGAAGATGCTCTAAATTGCCTGGTGGGCAGTAAGTGGTTCAGTGTGCTAGACTTAAGGAGTGGATACTATCAAATCCCTATGCACCCAGAAGATAAAGAGAAGAATGCTTTCATCACTCCTTTGGGATTTTTTTGAGTTTGATCGCCTACCTCAATGTATATCAAATGCACCGGCAACTTTCCAGAGAATCATGGAAAGAAAGATTGGAGACATGCATCTCCTGGAAGTCTTAGTCTACCTGGATGACATCATTGTCTTTGGGAGAACCCAAGAGTAGCATGAAGAAAGACTGATAAAGGTATTGGACAGGATTGAGAAGGAAGGCCTGAATTGTCATCGAACAAATGCAGGTTCTTCCAACCTTCAGTGACCTATGTGGGACATGTAGTGTCTGCAAATGGAATATCCACCAATCCCAGCAAAGTTGAAGTGGTAACATCTTGGCCCAGACCCAAAACTATCACAGAGCTGTGATCTTTCCTGGGGTTCTGCAGTTACTATAGAAGGTTTGTGGAAGGATTTTCAAAGATATCAAGACCCCTCAACCATTTGCTCCAAAATGATGAGAAAGCAGATGAAACAGATGAAGATATCCTTGTGGAAAAACCTAAGGGACCGAGAGATTCTAAAGAACTCATTGAGAGTCGTTGGGCTCCTGAGTACAAAGAGTCATTTGAACAGCTTAAGTATTGCCTCACACATGCCCCTGTGCTGGCATATACTGACTCAATTAAGCCATACACTTTACATTTGGATGCTAGCAGGGATGGCTTAGGAGGAGTCCTTTACCAGGAGTATGACAAGAAGTTGAGAGCTGTGGCTTTTATCAGTCAGGGTTTATCCCCCACAGAAAGAAACTATCCTGCACACAAGCTGGAATTCCTTGCCTTAAAGTGGGCGGTAGTGGACAAGCTGCATGACTATCTTTATGGGGTTGAATTTGAAGTGCAGACTGATAACAATCCTCTGACATACATCCAGACCACTGCAAAGTTAGATGCTACTGGCCACTGATGGATGGCAGCTCTATGCAACTATAATTTCAGTTTGAAATATCACCCAGGACACATAAATGGAGATGATGATGGTCTGTCCAGAAAACCTCGGAGATTTACACCCTGACAATGAGTGGGTGGAGATTCCAGTGCCAGGGGTGAGAGCTATGTGTCAGATTGCAACCTGCTATCAACACATGGAATGTTGGGCCCAGAAGTTGGGTCTGTCTGCAGAAAGCATACCCCAAGCTTACTGTAATCTGGTTACTTTACAGGCTTCATCGCTACCAGCTTTGAGTAACAGTGACTTCAGGAGAGATCAAAGAGAAGATCCCTTAGGTCAGTTGGTGGTAGCTGCTTTAGAGAAGAAACAAGTTAATATGCTTTGCAAGGATATTCATCCTCTGGCAAGACTTTTGGCTAAAGAATGGGACAGACTCCAGATACAGAATGGTCTAGTGTATATGAGACCTCCAAGTGCACTCGGCAGTGAAAAAGGCAACTGTTGCTTCCTCAGAAATATAGAGAAGTAGTACTCCGGTCATTGCATGATGAACATGGTCAACTTGGTTATGACAGAACTATGGGTCTGGTACGAGACAGGCTCTACTGGCCATGCATGAAGCAAGATGTTGAGGATTATTAAAAAATCTACCCAAGCAACAGGGACATCTGAAGCAGAAACGCAAGCAACCTCCACCCCCCAACACAACCCAAATGACACATAGCCCAAAGACTCAGTGTGCCACTCAACCACAGCCCATAAGGCATAACAACGTACCCAACACTCTAGTCATAGGTGACTCTATAGTCAGGCACACTGATGTTCCACTCACCAGGCTAAACAAGGAGAAAGTTACTGTCAGCTGCCTGTCAGCTGCCAGGATCTGCCACATAACGCATGAACTCAGGTCACTCCATAGCAAGTACAAATATGACTCTGTCATTGTCCATGTTGGTGTGAATGACCTGAGATGTACCTCTCTGGACTACATGAAAAGAGACATGGAGGAGCTTTCTGATCTTGTAGCCCAGACAGGTATGACCCTAGCCCTAAGTAGCATCCTGTCATCACCCAGAATGATACCACAGTACAAGGGCAAAATGACTGACTTCAACAATTGGCTAAGCTTCTGGTATCATTCTAAGGGGATCCAGTATCTGTCTGCCTGGGATGACATGATCGACAAACCACGATGCTTTGCCAGAGATGGCCGGCATCTGTCACCCTTGGGATTCCGGTTACTGGCTAAGGCTCTTGCCACCCCTATAGTGCCTTTTTTAGGCAAGATTCAAATGACAAATTCACCTCAGTAACATGTACAAGCAAGCAAAATCTGAGGGTAATTCTACTAGTCTAAACTACAAAATGCACTCACTCGAGGCACTCCTTAAAATGGAGAACATCGACATCTGTGCAGTGACGGAGACCTGATTCAAGGCTCCAGAGAGCACCCCTGCATTACCAGGCTATAATTCATACCACACCTTTCAGCCAGCTAACCTGGACCGAAGCACTAAAGGTGGAGGCGTGTCCATATTCATTAAGGATATCCACACCTCCAGGCTATTTGCTCAGCATAATGCATCTGAGACTATCCAAGTGCAACTAACTCTGGGCAAGACCACAATGCAAATTGTAGCTTGCTACAGATCCCCCACCATACCCCAGGATTCCCACGCCTCATTTCTTGATACACTGGAAAATATTAGGGTACAACCTAACACCCTAATAATGGGTGATTTCAACTACCCCACCATTAACTGGGAAAACTACTCATGTACCAACTCTTGTGCTCAACGTTTTCTGGAATTCATAAATTTCAATGCCTTGGATCAACTTATCCACACCCCCACCAGGGGCAGCAATATCCTAGACCTGGTCATTACTAACATGGGCAACCGGTGTTTCACACTAGAGGTCAATTCCTTGTTGGTCAGGTCCGACCTCAAGCAAATCAGCCTAGACATCCACATCTCACCCCCATTAGGAAAGCCACCATAAAACATTTCTCCAAAGCCACCTTCACGCTTCTTAAGACAGAAGTGGCAAACTTCACGACACCCATGCTGACGGACAATAGAGATATGACTGCTGAGTCCTATACAATTGCACTCCCTAACAGAACTAAGATGCTATCCTACAAAAAAAGGAAGCCAATCTGGTGGTCCCCTGCTATAAACAAACTCTACAATAGAAGAAAGAAACTGTTGCAAAAAAAGAGTAAAATCCTATGATTGGAGGAACTCCGTGATCAGCCTCAGTAAGAAGCTGAGATCCCTCATAAAATCCTCCAAAGCTAGTTATGAAAACAAAATCACCACTGATTCTAAAGACAACCACAAAGCATTCTATAACTATGTCAAGAATTTCAATGGCAACACTCAAATCTGCTCTGAGTTACAGCAGAATGGCACAAAATATACAAAACCAACTGATATTGCCAACATCCTGGCAGATAGGTTCAGTGCTAACTTTATCCCTCTCATATCCCCTAAAGGGCCCATCTCTATACCGGAAGAATGCAAAGTACCTGTAATCATGGCTGCACAGGTAAAAAACACACTCTCTAAAGCCAAGAACACAGCATCCATGGGACCTGTCAACATCCCAGGCTGCGTTCTACATGAACTACAGAACAAACTGGCACCCCACCATCATATCCTCACCTCAGGCTTTGTGCCCACTGAATGGCACACAGCAACGGTTATCCCACTCCACAAAGAAGGAGCCACCATGGACCCCGGGAACTACCCCCCCCATTAGCCTGATGAGCCTGGTCTGCAAGGCTATGGAGCGTATCATCATGGAACTTATAAACAATGACATTGGTAATCTCCAAACTCTGGACCCTACCCAGTTCGGGTTTGTAAAAGGCAGATCATGTCTCCTAACCCTGATAGACTTCTTTGAAAAGGTCACCAAACCCGTAGATGAGGGTAAGGTGGTTCACACAGCCTATCCAGATCTCGCTAAGGCTTTTGACACCATCACCCACTCTGGAATTATAGACAAACTCACTAAACTAGGTATAAATCCCTATGTCACAAGATGGGTTGCCAACTGGCTCACTGACAGAACCCACACTGTGAAAGTAGCAGACTCTAAATCAACTTGAGACCAGTGACAAGTGGAGTACCACAGGGTTCAGTCCTAGGTCCTCTGAAGTACAGGCTAACACAGAAGGTCTTTGGCTTACAAAGTTTGCAGATGACTGCAAACTACGAGCTATAATCAAAACTCCTAACGATGTGGACATCCTACAAAAGGGCCTCAGTGAGACACATGCCTGGTATCAAAGCCATGGCCTCAAGCTCAATGCCAAAAAGTGCATTGTCATCCCTTTTGGTAAAAACTCTGTACCCATAAACTACCACATAGGCGGTACTCTACTTAACACCAAAAGTGTGACAAGAGACCTTAAGACACAGGTGGACAGTAGTCTCTCCTTTGATAATCACATCGCCACAGTAGTCAGGAAATCCTTCTACGTGCCACACCTCATCACAAAAGGTTTCTCATCGAGGAAAAAAGAGGTCATTGTTCCCCTCTACTCATCACTCATTAGACCCATTATAGAGTACAATGCCCCTTTTGGTATGTACCTCACAAGACATCTACAACAACTGGAAAGGCCACAGAAATACCTCACAAAGAGGATTACCAGCCTCAAACAGATGCCCTATGCAGACCGTCTCAAAAAACTCCAGCTTTACTCTGTCATATACCACCTACTCAGAGGCGATCTCTGCCTAACATACAAAGCTATGTTAAACCCAGAGCTGTTGGATATGCTCCACATAAAGAAATCTCAATCCCTCTGAGCTACACGTTCTAGGGACCTAAATTTTGTCACCACAATAAACAGAACATGCTAGAGGGATAGATTCCTGTCCCAGAGACTTCCCATAATCTGGAACATACCTATCTACATCAAACAAAACTCCTCATTAGCACTCTTCAAGAAAAATCTTGATGATTGGATGGGAGATAGGAAATTCACACTAGGGATCACTTCTGTGGCTCTGCTTGACATGGGCACAGGAAAATAATTTTCTTGGTTGGCAAAAGTCAGGGTACCGTTTGGCTAGGCTTATATAGGCCCTAGGGTCAATAGCCTAGTACCTACCTATGAACCTATTGTTGTACATGTCTTTGTTGCATTCAGAGAAAGAATCTGTTGACCAGAGCTGCCTCACTGGGTCAAATGGAAAGTAGTGGACCCATGGAACTGGTCTGTCTAGATTTTCTGTGCATCGAACCGAATGAAGGTGTTATCAATAATATGCTGGTGGTGACAAACTACTATACAAGATACGCTCAAGCATTTCCCACACGCGGTCAGAAAGTTATTGCAGTGGCAAAGCTACTAGTTGAAAAGTTCTTTGTACACTATTGCCTGCCAAAAAGGATACACTCTGATCAAGGACGTGATTTTGAGAGCAAGCTTGTCCATGAACTACTCACTCTGTTGGGAGTCCAAAAAAGCCACACCACTCCTTATCATCCTCAAGGTGATCCTCAGCCTGAGCGTAGACATGCTGGGGACACTATCTGCTGAGAAGAAGAATCAATGAAGTAGACATGTAGCCACAGTGGTGCATGCTTACAACAGTACTAAAAATTATGCTACAGGATTCTCGCCTTACTTCCTAATGTTTGGAAGAGAAGCTCATCTTCCTGTTGACATCACCTTTGGAGTCACAGCTGATGATACACCAGTGTGATCTCATGGCAGTTATGTGGAGGGACTTGAGAAGAACCTCAGACAGTCTTATGAGCTTGGTGATAAATCAACAGGAAAAAGATATCAACAAAACAAGGCTCACTATGACAAAAATGTAAAGATGCATAACTTGCATCCAGGGGACAGAATTCTTTTGAGAAATTTAGGACTAAAAGGAAAGCATAAACTAGCTGACTACTGAGGATCTGATATTTACATAATTTGATCTCAGCTACCTAATATCCCTGTCTACCAAGTTTGCCCTGAGGGGAAAGAAGGGCCCACTAAAATCTGGCACCGCAACAATTAAATGCCTTTGGCAAAATCAGTGAGACTTATGAATCCGGAACCCAGAATGGTTCAGTGGAAGCCTAACTCAAGGCGATCCAGAAGGCTAAGGTGGAGAGGAATTATCCCCGCCAATGTTCAAGAGCCTATGCTCCCTCCTGCTGAAGGAGAGGAGGACAGTGATTATGACTGGGGTTTCAGTGATTTTTTTTATGAGGATGTTCAAGGCCCCATGTACTGTAATCTCAATGTAAATGCACTGGAATTCATTCCTTGTCATTTTGAGCAGCCCAGACCTAACAATAGACTAAGTAATGTTTCTGTGCCCCTTACAGAACCTGATACTGATGGAGGCCCTGCTATGCAAACTTCAGAAAATAGTGCTGAGGACAGTCATGCCGTTATGGAAAACAAAAGTGAAGAGGAGATCTTAGAAGCAGACAATATGCCTACTGAAGAAATGGATATTGAATGTGATGTGGGTGACAAACCTTCAGAGCAAAATTCCTTAGCTGTCTCTTCCGAACCAAAACTGCGGAGACTGATTCGGCCCCCACAGAGATTTACAATATAACAGATTGGGACATAGTACACAGGAACCTGTGACCACAGCTCATTGTAGAGTCTGCACCCATAATCCCTATGCCTCCTACTCCAGTGGTGACACCCCTTCCCAAGTTACGGATAAGGCTGATTACCTTTGGTGGAATGTACCTTTTGAATGCAAAAATAATGTTCAGTTGATGGTGCATTAGTACTTGTAAATATTTTGCTGCTAATCTACTTTTGACTTGGGGAGACCCAAGATTTTCAAGCGGGGGAGAATGTAGCCCTCACTGTATTTCATTGTAGAAGTAATAGACTGTAGTGTTTCATTACACCACAAGGTGGAGCTCTTTTCAGGAATATAACAGACAATTTCAAAAGTGAAAGGGAGACTGGAACACTAGCTGAAGGAGGGAAGACTGAAACAGGGAGCTGAAGGGAAAAAAGGGCCTTGCACCATGACTGGATTTTCTTTTCTAGTGCTTTGGGGACAGGGAAATGAAGTAGTAGATTGTGCCTGTCTTTTGATGAAATCCTGGATGATGGTATTTTGTGGAATCAGGAGAAAAGTCTGAAACCAGTAGTTCCACGCCTGCATATGATTCAGCAAGAAAGGAGTTCCTTTGAGCCTAGTACAGAAAAGCCATAGATGATTACCAGAGTTCTTGCAGGTGATTGTTCTACTTTTCTCACCAGAGGGACCATGGTGCCTGGCCACTAGGATATTCTGGATGGACTGGTGAGAGGCTTTGGCCGTCATTTTATATTTTTATAAGATTGTGGATCCCCTCCCCCAAATGCTTTGTGGATTACAAATAACTGGGATCCATATGAGCTACAACTTAGGCCCCATCATGCCGGCAGCAAGACTATAAGTATTCACTAGCCAGTGAACAGGGTATAATAGAATGTTTCATAGTTGTTTTTTTTTTTAGAATTGATCAAGGGGGTTGAGGGTGTTAGTTCTGCTCAATGACACTGCATTTTTTCATATTTATATAGTTTGCATTATAAACCTTTATTGTTCAATGACATTGCATTTTGCTTGTGTTAATACTGTTGCCTTCAAGAATTTTGCTGCTCAATGACATTGCATTTTCTCATATCTGTATTGCTGTATTATAACTCTTTTATTGCCTAATGATATTGCATTTTCTCCTGTGTTTGTATTGCTGCATTAAAAAGCTTTACTGCTCAGTGATATTACCTTCTTTGTGCATGTTTGATTGTCAAGACATTTTCTGTTGAGTTTTGGGGAAGGGGGTGGATGTATGGTTTCATTGCATGCATATCTCACCTTGCCTTACTGCTAACTGGTGCACTGTCTAAATAATTTGTTTGTGGATGTGCTACTGCCTTTTAAACTAGATGTGTCACCTAGAAAAAAAAGCTGTCAGTCTTGCCACCTTGGTGTGTTGGGACTAATAGGGGTGCCACCAGAGTCAGGTAGGAAGGAAGGAACACATATTTACTTCAGCTACACCAGCAGGTGCACTACATAAGAAAGGTGTTTTCAGACTGAATTGATGTTTTTTTTTTCTTTCTAAGTGGACTGTGTTTACTCTTTAGCTGTGTGACTAAATGCGCTCAGACTTTTGAGCACTAATTGAATACATAACAGATGTTGTCCTTTGAATAACCATTTAGAAGGTACTTGTAAAACAGTTATCTTTTACTGCATGAGTAACCAATCAATACACCCATGAGTTTCACTGCAGATATATCAGGCCCACTCGGCAATGGTTCCTGTTAGGTAAGGAAAGCATTTCTATTAATGTATGCATGCATATGCACACACTGCCTCTCTTAGTGTTTTTTTATATGTATATATATGTATATATATATATATATATATATATATATATATATATATATATATAGATTTACTATCATAAATTCGAAAATCAGAATAAATTGTGTCTGCATTTTCGAATTTATACATCGGAAATTAACATTTCTGAATTAACCTAAAGTCGAAAATGTCGCTCGTGACATTTACGGCAATACACACCACTCCCACCCGTCCCGTAACTACCTACCTACCTAGCCTAAACTCACAGTTATGCAGGGGGGCAAGCCCCCTGCACCCCCCACACCCCCCCTACCTTAATATTCCAACTCCGAGATCACACTACAGTGAGGAAAGGGATGTATTTCCCTAACCGCACTGTACCACGATCCCCTCACATGAGCGAACGTTAGAATTGCGAATGCACAGTCCATTCGCAATGGTAACGTTCGCTCACATCACCTGCGAATATGAAGTATTGAACATCTGTTGTTCGAATACTTCATAGCCGTGCACGTCGGCATTGTGATGGTAAACCATATATATATATATATATATATATATATATATACATATATACATATATATACATATATATATATACATACATACATATATACATACATATATATACATGCACACACACATATACATATATATATATATATATATATATATATATATATAGTTATATATATATATATATATATATAGTTATATATCTATATGTTACTTTATATTTATGCTTTTGCTGACTGGATAATTCCACTAGTACAGTGGTGGTGGGGGGAGGCCCAAAGACCTAGTCATAGAAAATAGTGCTGAGGACAGTCATGCCGTTATGGAAAACAAAAGTGAAGAGGAGATCTTAGAAGCAGACAATATGCCTACTGAAGAAATGGATATTGAATGTGATGTGGGTGACAACCCTTCTGAGCAAAATTCCTTAGCTGTCTATTCCGAACCAAAACTGCGGAGACTGATTCGGCCCCCACAGAGATTTACAATATAACAGATTGGGACATAGTACACAGGAACCTGTGACCACAGCTCATTGTAGAGTCTGCACCCATAATCCCTATGCCTCCTACTCCAGTGGTGACAACCCTTCCCAAGTTACGGATAAGGCTGATTACCTTTGGTGGAATGTACCTTTTGAATGCAAAAATAATGTTCAGTTGATGGTGCATTAGTACTTGTAAATATTTTGCTGCTAATCTACTTTTGACTTGGGGAGACCCAAGATTTTCAAGCGGGGGAGAATGTAGCCGCAACTGTATTTCATTGTAGAAGTAATAGACTGTAGTGCTTCATTACACCACACTAATTGAATACATAACAGATGTTGTCCTTTGAATATCCATTTAGAAGGTACTTGTAGAACAGTTATCTTTTACTGCATGAGTAACCAATCAATACACCCATGAGTTTCACTGCAGATATATCAGGCCCACTCGGCAATGGTTCCTGTTAGGTAAGGAAAGCATTTCTATTAATGTATGCATGCATATGCACACACTGCCTCTTTTAGTGTTTTATATATATATATATATAGATATATAGATATATATATATATATATATATATATATATATATATATACATGCACACACACACACACACACATATATATATATATATATATATATATATATATATATATATATATATATATATATATATATATATATGTATATAGTTATATATGTATATGTTACTTTATATTTATGCTTTTGCTGACTGGATAATTCCACTAGTACAGTAGTGGAAGGGGGAGGCCCAAAGACCTAGTCATACTGACTAGGGGAAATTTGGCCAGGGCACCAGGAACTTCCCCTAGTTTCTTTTATTTTAAAGTGTGATAGGATGTTTTACAACTACTTGAGCTACCAACAGGTTCGGCAATGGGGGGTTGGTTTAATGTCTCATCTGAAAGAAGGCCCACTTAGGCATACAGTACCTTCCTCATGTTGCCCTACATTATCACTACTGGAAAATGTCTCCAAGCAGCTGAGGTGGGAATACAACCCACAACCTTCTGACCTTCTAGGACCAAAGGCAAGTGTGCTTCCTGTTAAGACAGTCAGATGCACACGTACACACACACACACACATATATATATACACATATACACACACACACACACACACACACACACACACACACACACACACACACACACACACACACACACACACACACACACACACACACACACACACACACACACACACACACATATATATATATAACACACACACACACACACACACACACACACACACACACACACACACACACACACACACACACACACATATATATATACACACACACACACACACACACACACACACACACACACACGCACACAAATTAATTTGAACCACTCTGAAACCATGAATCATTGAGCCATTTGTGAGAGATCCTTTTCAATTTTTAAAACTGGGTACTTGAAGGTAAGCATGATCAGACTATATTTACAATAAATCATGAACTTAATAAGAAAAAAAACAGTTATTAAAATTCAGTTTTTACTGAAGTTAGGATAGGAAATACAGTACTTCATAAAATGTCTTTAAGAAGCTATGGCAGTACATTAAAACCATACTGATTTCTAATCTAAAAACAAGTATTTTTACAAGAATTCAAAATATATAAGGGCAATAATTTATTCCAGGGTAAAGTAGCTTAAAAGATTTTAATATAACTCTCAATGACTGCAAAGACACACTTGGCCAGTGGATTCACCTGTTAATGTGTCCTGGAGGTGTTCAACAAAATCCTTTAATACACAGCTGGCCATGGTTTATTAGTCTCATGCCTGAGCTGTAATAGCCTACGACTTACTTGAAATAGTTGCCTCAGGCTAAATGCATTTTGTGCATCTGTTCTGTGCATATCTAAAACACACAGAGCAGAATATATTTGAAACTGAAACTCTGACCTTGTGGTGACCCTGCTTAGCCATTCTGTCTGCATTTTAGGTATGCAAATTTAATCTCACTTTTATGCTACAAACCACAAAGTGCATACACCTGCAGTCCTTCTGATGAATGGGGTATTCCAAAACTTTGAGGCAATTTTGGATTGTAAGTCATTTTTAATTATTAATAATGCAATAAATATAATCATTTAGATTACAACTTGCTCATACAAAAATGGAGGGGAGAAGTTACTCATTTAAGAAAGGTGTTTTCTAAGGTTGTTGTTTGTCTTTCGGCTTTTCCCGGTTACAGGTCGCCACAGCGGAACTCTGGTCCGCTAATGATTGGCAGTAGATTTTCACGAATGCCGAGGTGCCAGCTCGACGTTCAACCTTCAATGAAGGCACGCCCATTTATGCATGTCTTTCGAACACCCACCCAACCACGGGGAGGACATGCAGACTCCACATAGAAGGCACTCCCAGAACTCCAGCTGAGAATCTCTTGCTGTGAGGCAACAACGCTACCGCTGAGGTAAAAGCACATTTCTTCCTGACCAAAGATTGAAGGGGACATAAGAAGTAAAAAGACATCAAACTTCAAAAACTTCCTGCGCAAAATGTACACAGATGACATAAGTGGTCACAAATAACATCACACTTTTAGAGGTGAAATGGATGCTGTTAAATGTATTTCATAAAATGAAAGAATAAAATAATAATAATGTGATTGATGGTCTCATGGAAATGCACTAAATGTATAAGTGATACAGACCTAGGAGGCACAGGATAATGTTTTAGTGGGGGCTTAGGTTACTTCTAATCGTGACTGTACAATAAAAATCCCAGAATTCTAAGAGATTACTTGACCTAACAATCCCACTTTCTGTCAATAAGAGACATCTTTCAGCCATAAAAATCAGACAGTGAGATGCCCAATACTCTACAAGAAAGACTGAACAGGAAAACGCGATGGAGGGGGTAGCAATTCATATATCTGATTAGCTTACATCAACTAGTTATTTTAGATGAAGTTCCACCTTTGATCAAAGTATGCAGATAGGACTGAAAAAAAAAGCATGTGATTTATTCAACCCCCTACTCTTTCAGGGTTCAAAGAAAATAATAATTATCTAATTACATTAAATGATTTTAACTCATTACAGACGTGGCACCTCCAGGTATTTCTGCAGTTACATCCTACTAATGCCTCTAGGCGTTAAATATTGCTTGCTTATATTTACACTAATAATTCCAAAATTATGTTGCATACAAAGTATTAAAATATTTCATCTTAAAGCATACATAATGACAAATACAGCTATTAATATTTGAACTAGTGCAGGTAAAGAGATATTAATTGTTGTTCATATTATATTTATATACATTGTCATAAATTTCATATATAAATATCTTGCTAACCAAGTAACACAAACAGAACTGCTTAGCCTCATATAAAAGCTCTCAGCTAGGTGAACAAAAACGCTGCTGACAGTATGTATGTAACTTAAGTGGTTGTTGAGATACTGTAAGTTGTTTACAAAATATTACAAACATAATAGTTACTGTCTACTGTGACTTGTAAAATTCAGTTTAAGAGCTAGAACCTAAAGAATACTACCACTGTAAAAACAGTTTATGCTGCAGAGCTTGCCATTTACACTTCTTTGATGACCCTATTTTTCCAGATACATGAACATTTGTTTGAAATGTGAGGACATAATTTGATTCTCTCAAAAAGCTTAGCCTCCATCCATTGGAAGTTACAGTGCAGACTTCCAGATCTACATTGGCGGGAAAGAGTTAATATTTCCTTAGATTAATTGGCAAATCAATAGCAACATTTTTAATGATTTTCCAAACATATAACTTTCATCTTATTCAGATACCCACTACAGTTAACAGCATGGCTGACACAGCCAACATAACTTATCAGACTTTTCCTAGTAACTGAACTCAAAAACATGTTCATTTTGAGAGCTAAATCCTGAACAAGGAGTGATGGTGTTTACAACAAACATGAAAAACAAACTTGTAGTCACCTGGCAGGAGTCTATGAAATGAAAGAATGAGTGGGACCAGCAAATTATGAGGTAACAAATCTTTCAAAAGAAAAAAGATCAGTCATACAAATAGTTAAAACTCCAGAGGGTGACCCTAAAGTGACTGTATGCAAACTGAGGTGGGTGGTACATTACTCAGTCTCAGAAATACCTTCCTTTATACTCCAGAATGAGTTGGAGGAATTTATATGTAAAAGTAAAGATGCATTTTCCATCTCAGGCTGAACTAGTGTAATAAGCAATGATACAACAGCACAGTCAGATTAAAAAAGTGAAGCTTCAATCTTAATAAGAATTCTAAGGGTAAAAGTGAGAGTCCTGATAATATATTAATTTGAGAGTGCTGCTAAGGAAGTAATGTGAGAGTGCTGATAATGAAGTAGTGTGAGAGTACTGCTAATGAATTAATGGGAGGGTGCTGTTAGTGAAGTAATGTGAAAGTGCCAATAATGAAATAAAAATTATGTTGGTTTTGCAGATAGCTCATAGTGGCCCACAGAATCATACCTCTCAATCTCTTAACTCACAAAATCTGGACAAAGCCTAAAGTAATAGGGAGACCACAGCCCAAAACATGGACAGATTATAAATATTGCTCTTATAGACTTAGTTGCTAGAATAAAAGCGTTTCTCTTAGCATGCATTTTCTGAAGGAAATAAAGTCTGAAACTCAAATGTATGACATTATTTAATTATTTCTATCCTCAGTGATTTGCGAGAAAACCACAAATTTTATGTGGAATAGGCCAAAAATATCAAGCAAAAACAAATGGACATTCTGCAAAAAATCTGGACAGTTGAGAGGTATGCAGAATGCAGTACCCCACTATGTTAGTGACCAACTTGCTGGCAACATACACTTCTACAGCGGCTTCAAACAGCCCATTACAATTTCTTATTTCAATTCCTACTCCATGTTATGGGTTGATAAAATTACAGGTTAGGTTAGGCCACAAACCACATCACCTTGGACCTAATGAAGGGGATATTTCTGAGGGGCATGAAGCCCAGTAACACTCCAGCTGTTGGATGGACAGACTTGCCACACAGCTAATGCACCACTGTATCTCTAGATGATGATGTCATTATAAGGCAACAATGGGCTATCAAACCTCTGTAAATTAAACCAATACTTCATTTCTTACAGAAGCTGTACTAATGGCAAATCTGATAAGTGTGTCAGTGGACTGACAGTTGTTTGCTATCAAGGGTGCATTGTGGGTAGTGGTGTGGCAAAGTCGCCAATGAAAAAAGATAGAGAATATCCAAGATGAGTCTTAGCTAGCAACCAAAAACTCAGTTAATGCTTATCTCAGCTCACCTATTCTGGAAGACAGCCTGGGATTTGCAGCAGAGCATGACTTAGTGGAGACCAGGGTGCAAGTTCCAGACTGCAGGTAGGCTACTATGGTATCAGAGGTATGAGTGAAGTAATGGCGTGGGTAGTAAAGCTTATATCAATGGGATACAGACAATCAGTTGACAGCCATTGCTTCCAATATAATGGAGAGCTAAAAACAGATGATAAAAAAATGAAAGGGAAAATTTGTGATTGCAATATGTTATGAATAAATTATCCCCCCCCCCCCAAAAGCAGGACACAGTAACAATTCTTGTGGAAAAAGATTGTGCAGACTTCATAATAAGCAAAAAAGTGTTAGCACTTCTA